>NW_027101916.1:0-140000 GCF_035609145.1 Eleutherodactylus coqui | reverse complement strand
TAAAAAACGCAGCACATGGCAGGCACTATAAATATGTAATACACATTACAATACAGGGCATGCACAATACTTTTAAAAATGCACAGACTCACTGCATAAGGCAATGATCCTGTGCTAATCAATGCATAAAAGAGTACAGAGGAAAGGTGTACTTACCGGAGCTTCTATGTAGTCAGGAGATGGGAGAAACAGCTGTTTGCTGTTTTCTCCGGTAGACAGCACCTCCCCGCTGTGACGCTTTCTGCCGACCAGCCAATCAGGAGGCTGGATCGGCGTTCCATTGATTTAGAAGAACACGCCTCCACCGATGACGTCAGTCACCTGCTCACGTGACCGGCGTCTCGGGAGCGCGCATGAGGCATCCAGGAAGAGCTAGCGGTGCACCGTGGAACGCACCCAGGGACCCAGCAGGCGCCATCTTAGAGGGAGAAGTTTTAAAAGTCATTTTTTCTGCGGACGTGTAAGTACAATGCGGTTTATAACCGCTCACAAGGGCTGCTTAATGTCGGGGGGTGACAGGGGGAAGGGGCTAATATGAAATTTTGGCTTTCTGCCTCGGGACATCTCCTTTAATATGGCCATACAGAAGTGCTTACCCCCACTTGCTTTCGCGGGACAACCCCTTTAAATGCTTTATGCAGGGCTCTTAAAAATGTACATCCTGCTTGTACCCAGCAAGATAATCATCATGTTATATGAGTAATGTATGGAGGGGGCAATATACATTAAAAGGAGCTTGGATAAACAAACAAAGGCTTCAGCCAAAAAAATAATAATGAACCCACAAAAGATAATTGGTTCACCAGCAGACGGTCTTTCAGAATGTTTGCACAAAACATAATCAATGTTAATACTTTTGATGGGTACATAATTTAGTTTTATGCTTTCTTTAGAATTTAGCATTTTGAAGGACTTGTGTACAAGGTAGAGCTGTAAGCACTGTGTGCTGCCTTATGGTGCCTCCATAAGCTGCCATATCAAGGATATTTTCTGCCGAGAAGCAATGGAGCATAATCACTCAGACTAGCATTTCATATGCTGATCTAAGTACTGCTGTTCACCGTGATCGATCAGATTTTTGCCAAATTGGATTGGGACTCTTGCAGCCTCTGGTACGGCAAGCTCCTGGGTACATTCATGACTACACAGGTGTCCACAGGAATTCTGAGCCTAAAGTTGGTCTTCTCAGTTTTTTTTGGATAGGACGTGATGCGGTTTCTATTCATACTTGTATCCCACATGATGTGGCTATGTTGGCTTAACAGTATCATTTGAGACATTACAGCAATTATATGATTGATCTACAAGAATTTATCACAGAGGCCATGCTGATAAGTCTTTGGCTTTACCCAGAAAGAAACAAGATAGGAAGATGAAACTTTACATTTATTCCACATACTCTCCACTGATATCAACACTCTTCTTACATCGGTATTCCAAGTTCTGTAAGCCTTGCGAAAAGAAGGATTTCGGTTGTGCCTCAAACCAGTCATCCGTACCAGCCATGGTATCAGAATTGGTGTGAATTTTGGTACTCTTGAGGTGTTTCTTCAGGTTTGAAAACAGATGAGAGCTGGAGGGAGTTAGATCTGGTTAATAAGGTGGGTGGTCAACCAGCTGGAAGCCTAGCTCCACCAGTTTTGCCGTGGTTGCTTGTGCAGTGTGAGCAGAGGCGTTGTCTTGCAGGAACAAGATTCCTTTGGACAGCTTGCCACGCCTTTTGGCCTTCAGAGCTGCCTTCAATTGGTCCAAAAGTTCAATGTAATACCTTGAATTGATGGTGGAACCATTTTGAAGGTAGTCCACTAGTAGCACGCCCTCCTTATCTCAGAACACAGAAGCCATCACCTTAGTGACTGATTTTTGCACCCTGAACTTCTTTGGGCGAGGAGAACCACTGTGCCTCTACTCTATTGACTGCTCCTTGGTTTCAGGGTCATACAAATAAATCCAGGTCTCATCCATAGTGACCAGTCGATCCAAGAAGTTCTTATCAGTCTGGAAACGCTGACAAATGGACTGGGAAGTTTTCACTCGCATGCTTTTCTGATCTTTTGTCAAACATTTGGGGACCCACTTTGCAGATAGCTTCTTCATGTTCAAATGTTCATGGATAATGACACAAACACGTTCACGAGAAATCCCCATGATGTCTGCTATTCCTTTAGCTGAAATTCTCTGATTCTCCAGTATGAGGTTGTGCACAGCATCGACGATCTCCAGGACAACAACCTCTCTCGGTCGTCCAGGACGTTCCTCATTATTGGTGCTGAAGTTGCCCGTTTTATATTTGGCAACCCAGTTCTTAACTGTAGAATATGAACGGCATTGATCCCCAAATGTCTGTGACATATCACCATGAATATCATTTACGGACTTTCCTTGCAGAAACAAGAATTTTATCACTCCTCTGCTCTCATTTGCTGTGAATATCGCCTTAGACTCCACCATTTTGTTTTCCCGACTGCCTAGATCACTGTTGCCATAAGCTACAAACAAAAAATTTTGAAAACATATATTAGACATATAAGGCTTTCATGTGATGTAACATTCGTTACCATAGAAACAAAAAAAGAACACAAAGCCAAAGACTTATCAGCACCCCCTCGTATCAGTTCTGTCTGGTAAACGGGGCTTTGAATACCCCGCCTCCAACAAAGCGAGCACTGTGATAGGATCGAACGCCGGCTATGACTGGCTGGCGCACGATCCAATCACAGCGCTCGCTTTGCTGGAGGAAGGGTATTTAAAGCCCGGTCACCAGAAAGAAATTATATAACATCAGAATGTGCCTCAAGCAATTATATGTATATAAATAAAAGTGGAAGGTGAATATGTAACTCACCTGGTGCTCGAAAGGTTAATTCATCTCACTGGGAGAACCCTCCGGCACCTGTTGTCCAAGTCGGCTTTAGGAAGTTTCTTTTTCTGTCCACTTTCTCCTTGGTGGGGAAGAGGCGTCCAGGGTAACACAGGCTTTTGCTCTCAGGCAAAGCCAGTTCAGGAATATCACTATATACTATTTAAAACCTACCCGCGCCATTATGAACTACGAAACTTCTATTGATAAAATCTTTTATTCCGCTACGTGTTTCAGAACTATTATTGTGACTTTGTGAAGTTTAATACATTGTTACACAGTTACATCTTCCGCCTTCCAATTCATGACGTAATGGATGTGGGAGGGATTCCCCTCTTTCTAACGTGAATCATCACCCGATTTAGTTTGGACCGCAAGGTGCGTCTCAATTTCTCTATCAACTTTATTGACCATCCTGTGATCTCAACAGGATTTATCTAAGTGCTCCGCCCTCAGTCATACACTGGAGATAGAATTCTTTTCATCATTATTATAAATTCATTCTTAAAACCTTTCCCTAAAACCATCTACCAGTATAATACTGTATAGATAAAATGTTGTTAACCAATTATATCTCATTTAAAAATATATTGTACACAAACATTATAAAATATGCATATGCATATTAGAAAAGCCTGTTAATAACCAGTGCCATCATAATCATAAATTAAGGATCATATTTAAAATATGTTACAATTAGAGATGAGCGAACGTACTCGTCTGATGCTCGGGCGAATATTAGGGTGTTCGGGATGCTCGTTACTCTTAACGAGTACCACGCGATGTTCGGGTTACTTTCAGTTTCCTCTCTGAGACGTTAGAGCGCTTTTCTGGCCAATTGAATTTCTGGCCCTGTGACGTTCAAGCCCTATACCACCCCCCTGCAGTGAGTGGCTGGGGAGATCAGATGTCACCCGAGTATAAAAGTCGGCCCCTCCCGCGGCTCGCCTCAGATGCCTTGTGACTGAGTTAGCTGAGGGAAAGTGCTGCTGCTGGTGCTGCTGTAGGGAGAGTGTTAGGACGGAGTGTAGGCTTCAAGAACCCCAACGGTCCTTCTCAGTGCCACATCTATCCGTGTGCAGTACTGTGGAGGGTGCTGTTAGCAGTGTTGCACAATTTTTTTTTTTCAAAATCGGCTGTCTGCAGAGCATTGCGCCCTGCAGTAATAGTCCAGGGACAGAAGTGGTGGTTAGGCAGGGAGAGTGTTAGGAGTGAGTGTAGGCTTCAAGAACCCCAACGGTCCTTCTTAGGGCCACATTTAACCGTGTGCAGTACTGTGCAGGCTGCTGTTAGCAGTGTTGCATTTTTTTTTTTTTCAAAATCGGCTGTGCAGAGCATTGCGCCCTGCAGTAATACTACAGGGAGAGAATTGTGTAGGCAGGGCCAGAAGACATATATTATCTGATTGAATATAGTCAGTGGGTCTTTTCTTTTAAAAAAAAAGGGAAAAATTGTATGTGCCCTGCCTCTGTCAGTCCTCAGCGTTCTGTGTACGTGTGTGGTGGGTGGAGATAGTAAAAAATTCATACGCAGCCAGCTACGTTTAACAGCAGGCTTGCGCCAATTTATTTCCTGCCTTCCTGGGAAAAATCACCGCTCTGCTGCACTTCATATAACTGCATTTCTGTGGAACAGATTTCTTATCTGATTGAATATAGTCAGTGGGCCTTTTCTTTAAAAGAAAAAGGGAAAAATTCTATGTGCCCTGCCTCTGTCAGTCCTCAGCATTCTGGGTACGTGTGTGGTGGGTGCAGAACGTTAACAAAAAACATACGCAGCCAGCTACGTTTAACAGCAGGCTTGCGCCAATTTCTTTCCTGCCTGGGAAATCAAATCACTGGTAATACACCATGCTGAGGGGTAGGGGTAGGCCTATAGGATGTGGACGCGGGCGAGGACGCGGAGGCCCAAGTCAGGGTGTGGGCACAGGCCGAGCCACTGCGGTGGCCAGGGGTAGAGGCAGGGCCAGACCGAATAATCCACCAACTGATTCCCAAAGCGCCCCCTCGCGCCATGCCACCCTGCAGAGGTCAAGGTGCTCTACGGTGTGGCAGTTTTTCACAGAGACGCCTGACGACCGACGAACAGTGGTGTGCAACCTTTGTCGCGCCAAGATCAGCTGGGGAGGCACCACCACCAGCATGCGCAGGCATATGATGGCCAAGCACCCCACAAGGTGGGACGAAGGCCGTTCACCGCCTCCGGTTTGCACTACTGCCTCTCCCCCTGTGCCCCAACCTGCCACTGAGATCCAACCCCCCTCTGAGGACACAGGCAGTACCGTCTCCTGGCCTGCACCCACACCCTCACCTCCGCTGTCCTCGGCCCCATCCAGCAATGTCTCTCAGCGTATCGTCCAGACGTCGCTAGCGCCGCAGTTTGAGTGCAAGCGCAAGTACGACGCCACGCACACGCACGCTCAAGCGTTAAACGTGCACATTGCAAAATTGATCAGCCTAGAGATGCTGCCGTATAGGCTTGTGGAAACGGAGGCTTTCAAAAGCATGATGGCGGCGGCGGCCCCGCGCTACTCGGTTCCCAGTCGCCACTACTTTTCCCGATGTGCCGTCCCAGCCCTGCACGACCACGTCTCCCGCAACATTGTACGCACCCTCACCAACGCGGTTACTGCCAAGGTGCACTTAACAACAGACACGTGGACAAGCACAGGCGGGCAGGGCCACTATATCTCCCTGACGGCACATTGGGTGAATTTAGTGGAGGCTGGGACAAAGTCAGAGCCTGGGACAGCTCACGTCCTACCCACCCCCCGAATTGCGTGCCCCAGCTCGGTGGTGGTATCTGCGGGGGTGTATGCTTCCTCCACTAAACCCTCCTCCTCCTCCTCCTACGCAACCTCTGTCTCGCAATCAAGATGTATCAGCAGCAGCACGTCGCCAGCAGTCGGTGTCACGCGGCGTGCCAGCACAGCGGTGGGCAAGTGTCAGCAGGCCGTGCTGAAACTACTCAGCTTAGGAGAGAAGAGGCACACGGCCCACGAACTGCTGCAGGGTCTGACAGAGCAGACCGACCGCTGGCTTGCGCCGCTGAGCCTCCAACCGGGCATGGTCGTGTGTGACAACGGCCGTAACCTGGTGGTGGCTCTGCAGCTCGGCAGCCTCACGCACGTGCCATGCCTGGCCCATGTGTTTAATTTGGTGGTTCAGCGCTTTCTGAAAAGCTACCCCCACTTGTCATACCTGCTCGGGAAGGTGGGCCAGCTCTGCGCACATTTCCGCAAATCCCACACGCACGCTGCCACCTGCGGACCCTGCAACATCGGTTTAATCTGCCAGTGCACCGACTGCTGTGCGACGTGCCCACACAGTGGAACTCTACGCTCCACATGTTGGCCAGACTCTATGAGCAGCGTAGAGCTATAGTGGAATACCAACTCCAACTTGCGCGGCGCAGTGGGAGTCAGCCTCCTCAATTATTTACAGAAGAGTGGGCCTGGTTGGCAGCCATCTGCCAGGTCCTTGTAAAATTTGAGGAGTCTACCCAGATGGTGAGCGGGGATGCTGCAATCATTAGCGTCACCATTTCTCTGCTATGCCTCTTGAGAAGTTCTCTGCAAAGCATAAAGGCAGACGCTTTGGAATCAGAAACGGAGGCGGGGGAAGACAGTATGTCGCTGGATAGTCAGAGCAACCTCATGTCTATATCTCAGCGCGTTGAGGAGGAGGGGGAGGAGCATGAGGAGGAGGGGGAAGAGACAGCTTGGCCCACTGCTGAGCGACTGGGGGGACTCCCCACTCTTCCCGCTCCCTTCCAATAAAACACGTGACCACTTCTTAGTAACAAAACTTCTTTATTAACAAAACTTCTTTATTAGACATCTATATATCACTCTATGCTGGCATAAATTATGTGGGAAGGCCACAGCTTATTTATTATTAATATATAACATCAACTTGTTTCCTTCTTTCCATGCCTATCGCCTATTCTTAACTTCTAATGCTCTAAACCTTTCGAGGCGTGAGAAAGCCCGTTACGGCCTGTACGCACCCTCAATCTTCCAGCTGGCATGGAAATACCGCTAAACCGCCACGAAGGATGCAGCCTGCCTACGCTGCCATCCGCCCCCCACATGCCAGCGTCAGCGCCGCCTCAACCCCGTCCTGCAACCCCGATAAGAATGTGTCCATGCCTATGTCGCTTAAATGGACACTATCCTTCCTCCACATCCCTGGCACCTTCTTCTCCAACTCCCAATGCCTAATGGCTACCCCTCCTATAGCCTTAACAAACTTTGAAATTTTAAAATTCACATTTTTTCTGACCCTGTCAATCGCCTCCACATCCCTTGCTTCCTTCCACACTCTCCTAGCGATTATGTCGGACCATACTATAACAGTCTCCTCAAAACATTTTTTAAACCTCAGCATATCCTCCTTCATGAGGGCGACAAACTCCGCTACCTTCACCCTCCCCAGATCATTACCGCCTGCATGAATTACTAGGATTACTTTTCCTTAAGACCATCTGCTGATACACAATACCTCGTGCAGCAGCCTGGCCCATTGTAAACCTCTTATCCCGTGCCATTTCACCTGGACCTCTTTCAGGCCCAGGTTCCTGCCAATGGGCCGGGTCCCCGCTCTTTTCTCTGCCCAATGAATGAAAGAGTGGCCCACCACCCAAACTGTCCACTCCGAACCTGCAAAACAAACACATAACGGCACACCACAATGTAACTTTAACTATAAAACTCTCAAATTTGGTCGGACGTACGCCCTGTACGCCTCCGACCTCCAGCGTCCAACCCGCTTCACCTCGTCTCCTCTTAATCCGCAAGCGAACGCCGACGTTGCTGCGCCAATCCTGAATGAATGCGTGCCAAACTCGCTGGGTTCGAAACCTAATCTCTTCAAGCATGAGCGCATGACCGCCCCAAATTGGAACTTGGTTAGTGGGGCGCCTAAAGCATGCGCCAACAGTTGTCCTTTTCCGCTGTGTTGCGACAAAAACTGTTTCAGCAATGCCACAGGACACGCAGCTGTCCCCAACGCCGTCAAGCGCAGCCACTCGCCTGCGCCATACACATTAGTCTTGGACTTTTTGATGCATAACTTTATATCATCTGTACTGCACAGCACATCCTCGAAACGCAACCCCCCCAGCTTCCTACAGCTGGGAGCCACTATTTCGCTCAGTCTCAATGCTGCGAAGAACGCTAACGAAAACGCAACCCGAAAGAGCAGCACCTCGCTTTCGTCTTTGCACACTGCTCCCAAAACGTTCAGCATTGCATTTAGCAATTCAAATGTTATCGGCCGCCTGTCGTCTCTTGACGACCTTTCTTTTTTCCAACCTTTAAGTATCTGTCCGAAGACAAAATCCTTTGTCACATCGCGCCGTCCGTGCAGGCGCAACAAAAACGCAATGGCTGATAAGTGCTTGCGCGCCGAGCTCGCCGATGCGCCCCGACGCCGCAGCTCCGCCATAATGTCTAACGTCACCGCTCTCGCCCGCGCTCCATCAGGGAATTGTCCCCGTGCTGCCATCAACCATGTTTTCCATATTGCATATATATATATCGCTTCCACGTCGATTCCGCAACGGAGTTGCGAATCAGAGTCGTGAGCTCTCTTCTACTATCTCTCATAAGATCGCCGGGCAACATATCCCTTTGACATCCGCTGTCGGGTGGAGTTCCCTGAATCTCTCCATCTGGAAACGAGAAAGAGCGTCAGCCGTGTTATTGTTTACTCCGGGTACGTGTCTCGCCTTCAGCTTCATATTATTTTGCAGGCATCTCAAGACCAAATGGCGTAAAACTGCCAAAACCCAGGGAGATCTGGATGTCTGCTTGTTCACCGCTGTCACTACAGCCTGGTTATCCGACCAGAAGCAGATATTCCTGTTTTCCAAAACCGGCCCCCAGATCTCCACCGCCACCATTAGCGGAAAAATCTCCAGCAGTGTTATGTTCTTCACCCACCGTCTTTCGAACCATTCTCTGGGCCATGGTGCACTGCACCAACTGTCCTCCAAAATTACACCAAAACCACAGGAGCCCGATGCATCCGACATCAGTCCCAGCTCCTCGTTTGCAACTTCCGCAGTTTGACAAATCACCTGACCATTGAACGTTTGAAGAAAGACTTTCCATGTGTGCAAGTCCTCCTTCATACCCTTTGTCACTCTGACGAAGTGGTGTTTCTCTTTTATCCCGACTGTCGCCAATGACAGCCGCCTTGCAAACGGGCGTCCCATCGGAATGACCCGACACGCAAAATTTAACAAGCCTATAATTACTTGGAGCTGGTGCAGTGTAACTTTTTTAGAACTGCCAGCCAACTTAACTTCTTGCCGCAACCGTGCTACTTTCTCGTCCGGTAAACGAAATACCATTGCCATGGTATCGATTTCAATGCCTAAAAATGTAAGACATGTCACCGGACCGACCGTTTTCTCGCGTGACAGCGGTACTCCCGCTTATTCCCATCAGATCCTGAAATTATGCCAATAACAACCCGCATACCTCTGAATCTGATGGCCCGACGAAAAGGAAATCATCCAGATAATGTAACACCGATCGGATGCCCGTCTCGTATCGAAGCATCCAGTCCAGAAATAAACTGAACGCTTCAAAGTAATAACAAGAGATGGAACACCCCATCGGTAAGCACATATCCACAAAATATAAGCCGTCCAGGCGGCAGCCCAACAAGTGAAAGCAATCTGGATGCACCGGTAATAGTCGAAAAGCGGACTCGATATCAGCTTTTGCCAACAGAGCCCCCTTTCCGGCCAGTCGTACTAGGCAGACAGCCCTATCGAAGGAAGTATATGATACGGCTGTTTGCTCCTTGGAAATCCCGTCGTTGACTGACTCGCCCGTCGGGTAGGATAAGTGATGGATAAGCCGGAACTTACCCGTTTCCTTTTTTGGTACCAAGCCCAAAGGTGAAACGCGTAAGTTCTCGAATGGCGGTTCCTGAAAAGGCCCCGCCATCCGACCCAGTTCTACCTCCTTTAGCAGCTTCTCCATCACCATCTCTTTATTGTCTTACGCCGATTTTAAATTGCGACTAAGCGTTAACGCCGAACCCGGTTGATGCGGAATGACGAAACCCGTGTTAAAACCTTCTTTAAGAAGGTTTGCTTCCCTTATCCTGTGGTACTTGCCTAACCACTCCTCCAGGAACAGCGCGTTCACTGGCGTTGCCCCCGGGCGACGCTGTGGCCGCGGGCAAGTTTTGCTTTTGTCTCCGAAAACAACGTACCGCTGCATGCGCACCGCCGCAAAAGGAGCACTCGTGCCGGAACTTACATGCTGCAAGAAACCGACAGTTACCCTCATTGAATGCCCAGCAGGAACCCGAGGGCTTATGTGCCACGGGTGCCTGCTGTCCACCAGTTACCGCGTTATTGCTCTGAAAAAGGGGCTTCGCCGGCTTTTGCGCCGGGATCAACTGGATCCAAGCATCTGTCGCTTTTGTCGCCCAACTCACGTTACTCATTCCCAAAATCCGTCAACGAAAATCTTCGTCATAGCGCCACCATGCTGCACCGCCGTGCAGCTTGTAAGCGCTATGAATAGTGTTAATATATACCAGTAGCTCCGGGCCTTTTCCCGGCTGGTACTGGCATATAACGTGAGCCAGGGTCAACATGGCTTGTAGCCAATTGCTAAATGTTTTAGCTATTTTGGGCTTCTTGTCCCGTTCAGCGAAGCGCTCCTTATCAACCGACACATGCTCCACCGATAGGAGCGACCAAATGTCCACGTATATTCCACTTTTGATTTTCTCAATTGTGTCCTCCGCGAGGCCCACCCCCAGCGGGGCCACGCCACAAAATAGAGAATCTGAAAAACGTAGACCATCTTTTACCGACTCTTCGCTTTTCCCGGTCGCCACCGCTGGCGAACACCCGGTAGCGTGAGCCACATCACCAACCACGGGTGAGTCTCGTCTCCCCGGGTTAACACACAACACCGTTCCTTTACCTTTATCAAACTCATTCACCAGCGCTCTCAGCGCTACCATAAAATTATTCACGTTATTGGGCGACGAATCACCCCACACTCTATCACATTGGGACTCACCCTCCAATTCGTCCTCCGGCCCTGCCGAGGGGAAAGACGGGTGACTCGGTCCCGGTTGGCTCCTTTCCGGACTCGCCACCGCGTGTCGTACCCTGTCCCTATTACGGGAGACACCACGGGGTAGCATGCTATAGCCATAGGACGCCCTGGAGGCTGCGGCCCGTTCGCCCTGCCTTTCGGTACGTGAGGCCCGCCTCTCATCTGTGGAGGAAGCCGGTGAACATGGTAACGCCTGCTGCGAAGCCCAAACCGAAGTCCCATAGCCGCTGCGCCTACCGCTCCTGTCCACCGCTTCCGAACGCCTGTACCCTCTGGCGAAATGGGGCGCCTCCCGACGTGTACAAGGCTCACCAGACTCCGATGACGAGCTATCTATCCTTGCTTCGCTGCGCCAGCTTCCTCGCGCCATGCTGCCAACCCCCTGCCTGCCGCCTAACCCCCCCTCCGTCCCGCTACCGACCCCTTGACTACCGGGCAGGTAGCTTCCCCCCCCCCCCCTTTACCCTTCCTCTGTTTCACCTGTCCGCTTTGCTCCACCCCGTAAGCCCCTTGCCGGCCTGAAGTGCCTTCGACTGCTTGTGCTCGACTGTCCTTCGCAAAAGGGAAAGAACCCCGGGGCGACATGTGATCGCTGCTCGCTGCCCCTCCTCCCCCTCCCTCCTTCCTTCGTACCCCGTAAGCCCCTTGCCGGCCTGAGGCGTCTTTATAATATATCCCGCTGCCCCTCATATTAGGGCATGAGCCCTGGGGCGACAAGGGGGCCATACTGCCTAATAGTACTCCCCCCCCTTCCCCCCCTCTGTTTTCCCGCCCTTCTCATCCCCCCCCCTCCCCCTTGTACTGCGCTCGCGCTGCTGTGGCCGCTTGCGCTGTTTCCAGCCTCGCTGCCGCCGCTGGCGCTCATCTCCCTCCGCTCGGGAGTCCCGGCGCCGGTACTTCTTCCGGCCCGCGGATCCATCCGCCCGCCGCCGGCACGGCGCGCAGGCCGTCCCCCTTCTCTCTCCGCCTGACGCTGGACAGCCGCGGGGCAACCCCTTCCCACTCTGGACTTACTCGCTCCTGATGCCGCTGCTGAAGTCCCGGTAAGTCCCTCGGGGGTTTCTTCTATTCTTCCGGCGCTTCTTCCGGTCGCGCCCATGTTGTTTCCCGCCGCGGCTCGCTGCGGCCGCGCTCCGCCACCGATACTTGAACGCGCAGGTCTCGGGCTTGCGTTCTGGCCCCCCTTCTTCACGGCTGGGCTCGGGCTCAGCCTGGTAGGGGGAATCCTCCTTCTCTGGGGTCTTCCGCGGGGCGCACTGGAAGCCATCTGCGCCGGCTGTTCTTCTCCTGCCCCGGCTTCTCCCGACGGCGTGGCTCCGAACTCCGCGGCCATCCTCATCAGCCACTCAGGTCCCTGGCTGGCAACAGCTTCCTTGATCTGCAGAACAAGCTGGTCCATGTTTTCTCTCTTTTAATCTTCTGCCTTCCTTCACACGTCTTCCTTCTTCTCTTACTCCACGTGGAATGGCACACTACTCCTTCTCCTTCTCTCTTCTTCCTGCATTAACTCCTCCCACCTCCTCTGGTCGCTTAACCCTTTCCTGTCCTAATCTCCCGCCCCCCAGTCCCTCGCTCCTACGCTACCTGCTTTGTAGCTATCTAGGGGACAGATGCAGCTTGCCTGTCATCCTTTCAGCGTGTATGGCCTGAGGAGGAGGAGGAGGATCCTGAAAGTGATCTTCTGAGTGAGGACAGCCATGTGTTGCGTACAGGTACCCTGGCACAAATGGCTGACTTCATATTAGGATGCCTTTCTCGTGACCCTCGCGTTACACGCATTCTGGCCACTACGGATTACTGGGTGTAAACACTGCTCGATCCACGGTATAAGGAGAGCCTTTGCACTCTCATTCCCGAAGAGGAAAGGGGTTCGAGAATGATGCTATACCACAGGGCACTGGTGGACAAACTGATGGTAAACTTCCCATCCGACAGCGCTAGTGGCCGAAGGCGCATTTTCGCGGCCCAGGTAGCAGGGGAGGCGCAGAGATCAGGCAGCATGTACAGCGCAGGCAGGGGAACACGCTCTAAGTATGAAGCAAAATGCAAAGAGTCCCACCTTATCTTCTTGTGCTGCAACCTCAGTCCCGCAGGCAAGTATACTCACAAGCCATTGCCATCCAGCTACTTCTGGCTTTGATTAGACGCAAAACAATCCATTTGCAGGAGTCCAGCTTATTGTGAGAAAAACTTGCTTTTTATTTTCTTTAGTGCTTGAATGATACAGAGAACGCGTTTCGGTTATGAAACCTTGCTCACCTCTGACTAACAAAACTGTTGCACAAACCTTTAAAAAGCTTAGTGAAGATTAGTGAATTAAAAACACATGCAGTTAACCCTTATGGCAATCAGTTACTTCAGTTTCCAAAGTTCGTCCCTCCTGCAGGAACTTACCCTGATTAGTTACCATACATAATATATCAAATGGCATATAGAATAAGACATTTATACATTATATATTCCAATAAATACAATATAGCATATAATCAATTCAATCTTAGTTGCAGAAGCAAGACAGTCCTCCCGACAGCAGCAATAAATTTAGTCATAGATTATTATCATGGGATAGTACCAAAGGTAACATATGATGTTCAAAATCATTGCATTATACAATTACAGCACAATGGAATCATATTGGAATCAGTGTATATTACTTAGTGGATGTTATTTACCAAGGCTAGTAAATGTATAGAAGGTCTGTTTTATAATTCATTCCCTTTGGGAATCTTGTATTTAAATTCAAGATCCAGAACGCCTCCCTTTTAAACACTCTTTCCGGGCTAACCGTTCCTTTCTTTTTATTTATGACCTTTTCCATTCCAAAAAATGAGAAAGTGTTTAGATTTCCTTTATGTTTATCACAAAAATGTTTAACCGCACCCGAACTATTAACATTGTCTTTTCTAATGTTACGGATGTGTTCATTGATTCGAGTTTTTAACTTACGTGTGGTGCAGCCTATATAATTCAAATTACACTCTCTACATTGAATCATATATACTACATTGGTACTATTGCAGTTGATATAGTTACAAATTTTAAACTCTTTATTATTGCTGCTGTCAGAAAAGGTCTCTCTTCTATCAGCCAAGTGACAGACGGTACATCTAGAAGTACCTTTAAAGAAATTCTGGTAATAAAAGATTTAATGGAGTTGGAAAAAGAAGGTGGGAGTGAATTGGTTGATAGAAAAAATGTGAATAAGATCGATTTCCATGTTCCAAATCCAAGCTTCTACCCATTGAGTGCTAGAACAAAACACATGGATGACTTTCAATTAGCCATGGAGAAAGAACTGTTTAAAATCAAAGAAACCAATTTACATAGAAAAAAGAAAAAAGATAATCTCACTACAAAAGAGAGAATCGGTCTGAAGGAACTCATGGATAATAAAAATTTAGTGATACGTAAATCTGATAAGGGGGGCAATATAGTATTGCTAGATTCTGACCTTTATGCAAATCTTGTCAAAAAAATATTGAATAATAATGATATATATAAAAAAATTGATATTAACCCGTTACAAGGCTGTTTAAAAGAACTTGACAGATTATTGCATGTAGGCAAAGAATTTGGCATCTTAGATGATAAAACTATTTCATATTTGTCTCCCTCAAATCCCACCATGGCTGTTTTCCATGGTCTTCCCAAAATCCATAAGGGTATATTTCCACCTCCATTACGACCGATAGTTGCGGGGATCGGCTCACCCTGTGAGCATTTAAGTTCGTGGGTGGAACGATCCCTGCAACCGTTAGTATATAGAACCCCTGGTTTTTTGAGGGACAGCAAACATGTAATACAAAAATTACAACATATGAAGTGGAGTGATGATCTGTGTTGGATTTTGTGTGATGTCAAGGATCTTTATTCTTGCATACCACATCATGCGGCCATAGAAGCAGTACGTTTTCATTTGCAGAATTTTAGCAATTACAATAATGAGCTGAAAGAATTTATTTTGCTATCTACTGAATTTTTACTAACCCATAATTTTTTCTCTTTTGATCAACAATTTTTTTTGCAAATTTCTGGAGCCCCGATGGGGTCTAAATTTTCTCCGGTGATAGCCAATCTCTTTATGAGTTGGTGGGAAGATTCCTTTATTTTTAGTCATAATAACCCTTTTGCTGGCCGCATGATGTGGTATGCCAGATACATTGACGATATAATAATTATTTGGAATAAGGGCCCAGCACAAAATGAGGTGTATGAACAAGTTAGTCAGTTTGAAAATTATATTAATAGTAATTCTGCTAACTTACAGTTCGTTGTGACATATAGTGAGGAGGAGGTACCATTCCTGGATTTAACCTTAAAAGGTAATTGTACCAAAGGAATAGAAACCAAATTATACAGAAAAGCAACAGCGGGCAATACCATATTACACGCAAATAGCGGTCATCCCAGACACACTATTAAAGCTATCCCCGTAGGAGAACTTATACGCGCAAAAAGATCCTGCTCGGATGGTTTTTCATTTAATACAGCAAAAATGGACATCAAAAATAGGTTGTATCAGAGAGGTCACAAACAGTCATTATTAAAGGAGGCATGTGCAAAAATAGAAGCAGTCAATAGAGAGGAGTTACTCAGAGATAAATGTAAGAATAAAAAAGGAAAGATTAATAAGGGAATAGTTTTCTCCACGGCATACAGCAGAAATTTTTATGAAATTAAAAAATTTTTTTTCACATTTTTGCCTGTTTTAAGACAGGACGATACTGTTGACGAAATATTAAATGAGGGAATCAAATGTGTTGCAAAAAAAAGTAAAAATTTGGGAGATCTGATAGCACCTAGTAATTTTTCCTCTAATCTGGGAAAACCGCAGTGGATGAAATTTCAAGGTTTTTTCCGCTGCGGTAATTCTAGATGTACCGTCTGTCACTTGGCTGATAGAAGAGAGACCTTTTCTGACAGCAGCAATAATAAAGAGTTTAAAATTTGTAACTATATCAACTGCAATAGTACCAATGTAGTATATATGATTCAATGTAGAGAGTGTAATTTGAATTATATAGGCTGCACCACACGTAAGTTAAAAACTCGAATCAATGAACACATCCGTAACATTAGAAAAGACAATGTGAATAGTTCGGGTGCGGTTAAACATTTTTGTGATAAACATAAAGGAAATCTAAACACTTTCTCATTTTTTGGAATGGAAAAGGTCATAAATAAAAAGAAAGGAACGGTTAGCCCGGAAAGAGTGTTTAAAAGGGAGGCGTTCTGGATCTTGAATTTAAATACAAGATTCCCAAAGGGAATGAATTATAAAACAGACCTTCTATACATTTACTAGCCTTGGTAAATAACATCCACTAAGTAATATACACTGATTCCAATATGATTCCATTGTGCTGTAATTGTATAATGCAATGATTTTGAACATCATATGTTACCTTTGGTACTATCCCATGATAATAATCTATGACTAAATTTATTGCTGCTGTCGGGAGGACTGTCTTGCTTCTGCAACTAAGATTGAATTGATTATATGCTATATTGTATTTATTGGAATATATAATGTATAAATGTCTTATTCTATATGCCATTTGATATATTATGTATGGTAACTAATCAGGGTAAGTTCCTGCAGGAGGGACGAACTTTGGAAACTGAAGTAACTGATTGCCATAAGGGTTAACTGCATGTGTTTTTAATTCACTAATCTTCACTAAGCTTTTTAAAGGTTTGTGCAACAGTTTTGTTAGTCAGAGGTGAGCAAGGTTTCATAACCGAAACGCGTTCTCTGTATCATTCAAGCACTAAAGAAAATAAAAAGCAAGTTTTTCTCACAATAAGCTGGACTCCTGCAAATGGATTGTTTTGCGAACACTCTCTAAGGCCTTTGACAGCTTTATGGCTCCCCAGCAAGACTGTGTCACCGGTCCCCAGTCAAGGCTGAGTCGGCGGGAGCACTGTAAAAGGATGGTGAGGGAGTACGTAGCCGATTGCACGACCGTCCTCGGTGACGCCTCTGCCCCCTACAACTACTGGGTGTTGAAGCTGGACACGTGGCCTGAACTCGCGCTGTATGCCCTGGAGGTGCTTGCTTGTCCTGCGGCTAGCGTCTTGTCAGAGAGTGTGTTTAGTGTGGCTGGGGGAATCATCACGGATAAGCGTACCCACCTGTCAACCGACAGTGCTGACAGGCTTACACTCATCAAGATGAACAAAGCCTGGATTTCCCCAGACTTCTCTTCTCCACCAGCGGACAGCAGCGATACCTAAGCAATACGTAGGCTGCACCCGCGGATGGAAGCATTGTTCTCTATCACCATCCAAAACGGGGACCTTTTCGCTTCATCTGTGTATTCTATTCATCCTCCTCCTCCTGCTCCTCCTCCTGAAACCTCACATAATCACGCCGAACGGGAAATTTTTCTTAGGCCCACAAGGCTCAGTCATGTAATTTTTCTAAACAATTTTTATACGTTTCAATGCTCATTAAAGCGTTGAAACTTTCACCTGAACCAATTTTTATTTTAACTGGGCTGCCTCCAGGCCTAGTTACAAATTAAGCCACATTAACCAAAGCGATTAATGGGTTTCACCTGCCCTCTTGGTTGGGCATGGGCAATTTTTCAGAGGTACATTAGTACTGTTGATACAGCAATTTTTGTGGGCCCTCGCCTACAGTGTAATCAAATTAATTTTTAGCCCACCTGCATTAAAGCTGACATTACCTCAGCTGTGCTGGGCACTGCAATGGGATATATTTATGTACCGCCAGTGGGTTCCAGGGAACCACCCATGCTGTCGGTCCACACGGAGTTGTAACTGCATGTGTCCACTTCTAAAGAACCCCAGTCTGACTGGGGCATGCAGTGTGGGCCGAAGCCCACCTGCATTAAGCACGACATTACTACCTCAGCTGTGTTGGGCAATGCAATGGGATATTTTTGTATGTACCGCCGGTGGCTTCCTGGCACCCACCCATGCTGTGGGTCCACAGGGAGTTGTAAATGCATCTGTTTCCACTTCTAAAGAACCCCAGTCTGACTGGGGCATGCAGTGTGGGCCGAAGCCCACCTGCATTAAGCACAACATTACTACCTCAGCTGTGTTGGGCAATGCAATGGGATATTTGTATGTACCGCCGATGGGTTCCTGGCACCCACCCATGCTGTGGGTCCACAGCATGGTTGTAAATGCATCTGTTTCCACTTCTAAAGAACCCCAGTCTGACTGGGGCATGCAGTGTGGGCCGAAGCCCACCTGCATTAAACATGACAATACTACCTCAGCTGTGATGGGCAATGCAATGGGATATTTTTATGTACCGCCGGTGGGTTCCAGGGAGCCACCCATGCTGTGGGTGCACACGGAATTCCCATTGCGGAGTTGTACCTGCCTGTGACTATATATAAAAAAACGCGGTCTGACTGGGGCATGCAGACACCTTGACAGAATGAATAGTGCGTGGCACATAGGTTCCCCATTGCTATGCCCACGTGTGCAGCTCCAGATGGTGGTGGCACAGGATTGGATTTCTGATTGCTTCTGTACAGCATTGTGGGCTATCGCCCCGCCACTTTTAAAGAGGGTCGCTGCCTAGCCGTGCCAACCCTCTGCAGTGTGTGCCTGCTTTTCCTGTGGCAGACGCACTTATAAATAGACATGAGGGTGGCGTGGCATGAGGGCAGCTGAAGGCTGGGCAGGGACAGTTTGGTGTGCGCTGTGGATACTGCGTCGTGCGGGGAAGGGGGGGGGGTTTGCAGCATGTAACCCAGGAGAAGTGGCAGCGGACTGTCATGCAGGCAGTGATTGTGCTTTGTTGGAGGTAGTGTGGTGCTTAGCTAAGGTATGCATTGCTAATGAGGGCTTTTCAGAAGTAAAAGTTGTTGGGGGGGGGGGACCACTCTTGCCGCTATTGTGGCTTAATAGTGGGACCTGTGAACTTGAGATGCAGCCCAACATGTAGCCCCTCGCCTGCCCTATCCGTTGCTGTGTCGTTCCCATCACTTTCTTGAATTGCCCCGATTTTCACAAATGAAAACCTTAGCGAGCATCGGCGATATACAAAAATGCTTGGGTCGCCCATTGACTTCAATGGGGTTCGTTATTCGAAACGAACCCTCGAGCATCGCGAAAAGTTCATCTCGAGTAACGAGCACCCGAGCATTTTGGTGCTCGCTCATCTCTATTCTCCACCACAACATTATGAGCTTGAAGTAGAAAATGAAGAAAGTGTGGAAAAAGAAGAACCCAACAAGCCTTCCACATCCCATGACCCTGAGTTTGAGGTAAAAGATGATACAACGCACAGACTGAGTTGAGGGGAATTGAGTGATCTCATTCAAGACCATGACTTGTCAAAGGAGAAGGCTGAACTTCTAGAGTCAAGACTACAGCAATGGAATCTTCTCCAACGTGATGTCAGGGTCTTACAGTACAGAGAACGTCAGAGGGATCTGCTTCCTTTTTTTGAGAAGAAAAACAATCTGGTTGTTTGCTGTGACGTTAATGGCTTGATGAAATGTTTGAATTTGAACCATGATCCAACTGAATGAAGGCTATTCATAGACTCCTCCAAGCTTAGATTGAAGCTGTATTACTTCACAATGCCAACCGTCTTCCTTCTATTCCTGTTGGTCATGCAGTTCACATGAAGGAGACCTATACAAACTTGACAGCCCCCTCGAATCAATTAAATGCGCTGAACACAAGTGGAGCGTGCTCGCTCATTTCTAGAAATCCCGTTATATTCAAGTGGACTGGCCTGCAAGAAACGTACTGTTTGTACGTAGTTTGTAAAAGGGGTTTATGTTGGGGTGTGAGCGGAGTCTGCGGTGGAGAGGCAAGGAGGGTTTATTACTAAGTTCATAGTATCGCTGACGGGACCAGCGTACTTTCTGTTCTATGGAGTCAGTAAGACAAAGATCCAGTTCAGTTCTAGCTCGAGATAATGCTTGGAGATTATTTTTAGATGGATGTTTTTTGGACACCTCTTCAAACTTAGAGACTCGTTCTAATTCCAGTTGTTGTGACATACGTTCCTGTTAACGGCAGGCGGCTATTTGTATTAGGTGACCTCAAATCACTATATTGTGTGCTTCCCAAAGAGAAATGGGGGAGGAGGCGGACAGGTTGTTAATTTGAAAATATTCTTCCAGTTGTGGCGTTAATAGGGATACAACCTCAGGGATTGATAAAAGAGAGTCGTTAAGGATCCAAGATGTGTTTCTGGATTTAGACATCAAGGAATTACAGGTGATGGACAGCGGGCTATGGTCAGACCATGGCACCGACAGGATTTTAGACTGCAGTATTTGAGGTACGAAAATGTCGGGAACTAGAATGTGGTCTATTCTCCTGTATAGGGAGTGTGAAGCTGAAAAATGTGTATAGTCTATAGGGGTTGGGTTTTGTTCCCGCCAAGTCTACTAAGTGGTATTGCTGAGGGAGGGACTTAACGTTGTGCAACAGAGGATGGGCACGGAGAGTGATAGAATTTCTATCCAGATTCGGGTTAAGAATGCAGTTTGAGTCACTGCAGAAAATTACTGTGCCCCTTTTATTGGCCTTAACCAGTTTGAAACGTTTTGTGAAATATTGAATTTGCCTTGAATTTAGAGTATAGTGGGAGACGATGGACATCTTGCATGGAGCCTGTTAATAATAGGTAGCGACTAGAGATGAGCGAACCTACTCGGCCATGCCCCTTTTTCACCCGAGCACCGCGATTTTCGAGTACTTCCGTACTCGGGTGAAACGATTCGGGGGGGCCGTGGGTGAGTGGGGGGTTGCAGCGGGGAGTGGGGGGGAAAGGGAGAGAGAGAGAGAGAGCTCCCCCCCTGTTCCCCACTGCTACCCCCCGCTGCCACCACGCCATCTCCCGCTCCCCGGCGCCCCCTGAATCTTTTCACCCGAGTAGCCAGGTACTCGAAAATAGCGATGTTCGATCGAGTAATTACTCGAAACGAGTACGTTCGCTCATCTCTAGTAGCGACCCTCTAGGTCCACAATAGTGGAGGCGTGTGTGAAAGGAACTGATTTACTAAAGAAGATGGTGACTCCCTTGGTTTTGGTTTGTGCTTTCGCTGAATAAAATGTGGGGTATTGAGAAGAAAGCTAACGTGGGGCAGAGTTGGTGGAGAAGTGGGTCTCTTGCAGGCACACTATATCTGCATGTCTGCTCTTGTAATATCGGAACGCCTTTGAACACTTTGGAGGTAAATTAAAGCCTTGTACATTCTCAGAAATTATTTTTAGGTCCATGGGTGGAAGTAAGGACTATTAAGAATGGAAACTGTCTTAGATCCTTCACCCCATGGGAGGGTAGGTTGGGAGGGAGTAGGGAGAGGGAAGAGGCAGGGGGAAACAGGGTGTGGCCAACAAATACAATTAGCTCTAGGAGCTAAGTCAGCTCCGAAATGGGGTGGTTTATAGTGCTGATGGCTAAAGATAAAAGGTAGGAAAAGACCCTATGGGAGGTAGGGAGGGGAAGGGGGGGAAGCAGACAGCAAGGAGAGAGAGGGAAGCTTGTTTGTAGGTATTAATCTGTTTAGAAGGTGCGTTGTTCCATTCTCCTAAAGATTTGTCACCAGGAGCATGCCTGTTGTACTCTTTTCTCCTTGTTTGTTGGGTGGGAACTCATGAGTATTGTTGGGAGGTGATTTCCCACTCATTTGGATGCAAAGAAATGCTCACAACAGGTGAGGGAGAAAGAGCCAGCAGAAGAGTTCCAGGTCACTTTGCCTCGAAAATCTTATATAACCGTGATACCAAGAGATCCTGTTTCCCTGAAAATAAGCCCTACCCCCAAAATAAACCCTAGCAAGATGTTTAAATAGTGTCCAGGCAGTTATACATGTAAAAAAGAAACATATTGGAGCAAAAATTTATGTAAGACACTGTCTTATTTTCGGGGAACATGGGATTATGGATCATTTCTGGGAGTTGTGGCATTTTTCTCTCTGACTCCGGTGTAGGTATAGGAGGTGAGGGGATGTAGGAGATGAAGCTGCAGAGCCCAGCTGAGGAGGAGGTTTTTGAAGGTTTAATTCCTTATCAGCTTAAATGGAAAGCCCCATCTGTATTGTATCCTTTCCTGATGCAGGATCAATAAGTACGGCTTGAGGGCCCTCCTCTTGGATAGTGTTGATGGTGCCAAGTTGGGAAACAACTGATAGTTAAAGCCCTGGAATGTTAGCTTGCGGGAAGAGCGAGTGGCGCGCAACAATTGCTCTTTAGTGCGATTGAAGTGGAGTTTTAACACAATGTCCCTGGGGGGGGGGGCCGTTTGGGTTTGGTGCTCGCAAAGCTCTATGAATTCTGTCAAGTTCTAATTGGTCAATTGTGATGCTCGGGTAGAGCTCCTGGAACAACGCCGTCACTGTTGATTGAAGATCTTTGAAGGATTTGATGGGGACTCCATGATTTGTATTTTCTCCCGACGCACCCTATTTTCAACAACTTCCAACTTATGATAAAGAAAGTATCTCTTCAGGGAGCTGCTCTATTTTTTTTTCATGGGAGTCTAGGACTATGGTAGCATTGCACATCCTGTCTTCAAGAGTAATTGTCCTCTAGCTAAGCTCTCGAAATTCGTTGGAAAGTTTAGTCGCTATTTTGGAGAGTTGGACTTTCTGAAGCATTATGGTTAGGGCTCCCAGTGTTGGCATTTGAGGGAAGCTGTAAGTCCTCCATCAGAGGAAATAGGGGGCCTCCTGCAGCGTTGATGATTTTTTAGCATCCTGCTGCGATCTTAGGCTATTTTTCCCTGCTCTGCATTGAATGGGGTGCATGGTTGCTGTGTTAGAAGTAAGTAGGCTAAAAGATGCTTTGTTCTAGTTCCTGGGTAGGGTGGGTCTTAGGGTCTCTCCGGAGTTGTGATCACTATTCGTAGCCGTATGTGGTTAACGTTGCATTAGTATGACAACATTCTATTTAGACACCAGAGTCTCTTTCTTGATACACTTTCAGTAAGATGCACTGGTGTGGCGATGCGTGCGTTATATGTATGTTGTACTGCAGGGGCTACCACAAGCTTCCGTCTGCGCTGTAACTAAAGCACGATTGCTTTTTGCTTGTTATAGCAATACCGACCACTAGGTGGCAACAGATTCCTCCTACTGTGTATATCTGGCAAGGTGTACTGCAGTTGGAGAAAACTTAGAGCTTTGCAGTGGGTCCTGAACTACCAGCACTGACCAATGTAGGTGGGGTGTTGTTCACAGTGCTGGGAGGGATATAGAACCCTGCATGGGTCCATACAAGGTGGAGAATGCCCTTTTACAGAGCTGGTACTGGTTGTGGGGTGGAGCCAACTAGGAATGGTGGGAGAGTCCTGCCTTAGTGCAGTTGGTGTCCTTACAGGGCTTGCAGGTATTGTGGCAGTAGGGACAATATGCAGGATGCCGTCAGTCCTATGTGGTGCCCCTGTGGTTCTGAGTGGCCTCTTGGTGTATGCGCTGCTGGCTCTGCTGTGCGGGGTGTAGCAGAGCAACAGGGGACTCACCCTGGTAGATGCTGCAGTCATTTCACCAGCACTCTGCAGGTCCAGCTGCCGTGCCTCCGCTGTGAATAGGGTTGCCACCCGACCTGTAAATCACCAGCCTGGCCAGTATTTTTACCGCCCAGGGTGGTGCCGGTATTTTTTTTACCGGCCCTATTAAAGGCCGGTATTTTTGTCGGGCCCCGGGGACTGCAGCAGGCTGCGACAAAAATACTGGCCTGTATACTCTGCAGGAGGCAACCCATGATGCAGGGCAGCGTCAGTCAGCAGCCAGCAGACTATGGTGATGACGCGCCCCTGTTGAGTGTCCGCCAGAGCACAGGAAGTCTCGCACATGCGCTTTAGCCTCCTGGACTACTAGCGTGCGCGGGCAGCAGAGACACAGCCCGCGTGTGTGGCGGGAGTCGGGACTCAGGAGTGGGAGTACTGACTCGGGACTTGCTCGGACCTTGAACGTCGGTGGCTATAGAGGCAGGGGTGAGTCTAGTGGTGAGACCGTGACTGAGAGAGGTAAAAAGGCTGCAGAGCAGCACAGAAGACTAGTCGATATGGTGACGAGGGAGGAGGCTGCTCGCTGCCTGGGGAGTGGGGACTCTGGAGTCTGGGTCCCAGGGAGTGTGGGACACACAAAAGAGCCTGAACGGTGCCTGACTGCAGACAGTCAATATAGGAGCACTGGGTGGGTGGGGCTGTAGGAGCACTGGATGGGGCTACTATAGGAGCACTGTTATTGTATGGAGCTACAGGAGCACTGGATGGAGCTATAGGAGCACTGTATGGACTCCTATATCTCCATACAGTGCTACTGTGGCTCCATACAGTGCTCCTATAGCTCCATATAGTGCTCCTATAGCTCCATATAGTGCCCCTGTAGCTCCATATAGTGCTCCTGTAGCTCCATATAGTGCCCCTGTAGCTCCATATAGTGCTCCTGTAGCTCCATATAGTGTTCCTGTAGCTCCATATAGTGCTCCTGCAGCTCCATATAGTGCTCCTGTAGCTCCATATAGTGCCCCTGTAGCTCCATATAGTGCTCCTGTAGCTCCATATAGTGCTCCTGCAGCTCCATATAGTGCTCCTGCAGCTCCATATAGTGCTCCTGCAGCTCCATATAGTGCTCCTGTAGCTCCATACAATGCTCCTATAGGTCCATATAGTGCTCCTGTAGCTCCATATAGTGCTCCTGCAGCTCCATATAGTGCTCCTGCAGCTCCATACAGTGCTCCTGTAGCTCCATACAGTGTTCCTGTAGCTCCATACAGTGTTCCTGTAGCTCCATACAGTACTCCTGTAGATCCATACAGTGCTACTATAGGTCCATATAGTGCTCCTGTAGCTCCATATAGTGCTCCTGCAGCTCCATATAGTGCTCCTGCAGCTCCATATAGTGCTCCTGTAGCTCCATACAATGCTCCTATAGGTCCATATAGTGCTCCTGTAGCTCCATATAGTGCTCCTGCAGCTCCATATAGTGCTCCTGCAGCTCCATACACTGCTCCTGTAGCTCCATACAGTGTTCCTGTAGCTCCATACAGTGTTCCTGTAGCTCCATACAGTACTCCTGTAGATCCATACAGTGCTACTGTGGCTCCATACAGTGCTCCTGTAGCTCCATATAGTGCTCCTGGATGGCAGTATATGGCATACTTATATGGCATCCAGAGGTCAGGCACAGGCTGCTGTCACTCCTGGTGGTCTGGGGGGGTTTCTACAGTAGTCAGTGAGTGACACCAACTTTCCAGGTTGGATCACAACTGTTGCAGGAGGGGCAGGGGGCAGAGCAGTCACACAGAGATGTAGCAGAGCTCTGGGCATCTCCTGTATATAGTGATGTGCGGTCCGAATTTTCAATTGTGGGGAAGGGCACCAAGGGGGGAACTATTACCACTGGAGCTACTGAGGGGGCACTATCACCAGCAGAATGCCGTGATAAGCCACACCCAAGCCACGCCCCCATTTAACCATGGCCGGTATTTTTTCGTGACAAAGGTGGCAACCCTGGCTGTGCAGCTTCTTTCTCCCGGGGTCAGGGGGTCTTCTCTGGCACCCGGGAGTACCTCAAGCTGCAGAGGAGTGCTGTGAGCGTCTCCCGCTCTGTCCCTGATGGGGAGCCGCTGGTCCCTCACACGTGGTTCTCTGAGCTGCGTCTAGCTGCCGGAGCTCCCACTACCAGCGGTATGAGGAGTGCCGTGTGTGGCCTGCTGCTACTCTCTCTGTGGGGGCCTGCAGCGGTCCTTCCAGGTTTGCGGCAGATGAAGTGTGGCTCCCGAGTCCCGCTCTCCACATTGTAAACCATGTTAAATCACATT
Organism: Eleutherodactylus coqui; assembly: GCF_035609145.1. Lineage (NCBI taxonomy): Eukaryota > Metazoa > Chordata > Amphibia > Anura > Eleutherodactylidae > Eleutherodactylus > Eleutherodactylus coqui. The sequence goes on along the minus strand of NW_027101916.1, from coordinate 114,270 downwards.
TTTGCTCACACTCGCAGATATGAATTATCTATTCCGTGACCAGGGGAAAAATTGCCGCATGCCATATTTTGCTGCGGACTCCACACAGACGGCCTCCATTGAAGTCAGTGGAGTCAGTCTAACCTGCAGCCCATACGCAGCTAACATTGTGTATGGCCCGCGGGTATCCACGCCATTGCTAAGCGACTGCACCGGAAATACAAGCATTAAAAAAGGAAAAAAAAACTACTGCACATGACCGACGGACAGAAAATTCAGGTAAGTGGGGTCACCGGCTTCATAGCCCGAATCGGCTGCAGGCCCTTCCGCATGCGGAATCTGGCCCGCCCGTGTGAAGCCGGCTATATTGTATCTTATCCATACAACGTTTCACAAATCTCTACTTTTTTATTTATGGCCCTAGGTCGCAGCAAAAAAACAACCCAAGCATCCAGAGCTTCAAGATGCTGAACAAACTAATCAGGACGATGAAGTTGCTGTGTCACAACCTTCAAGGAGCCAAGAGGTATGTTACTACTTAGAAGGTTTTCCAGAACAACACTACTGATGACCTATCCTTAAAAGTAGGTCAACAATAGTTGATCATGGAGGATCCAGGGCTTGGGATCCCCTCCAATTGAAATGCTGTGCTTTGATGAGTGCCACGTCCTCTTCTCAGGCATGTGACATCACGCTCATCGGTCATGGCTAGAGAGCAGCTCAGTCCATTTCACTTGAACTGCAGTACCAGCCACAGGCACTATACAGTGTATGGTGCTGTGCCTGGCATGGACTGAAGTGACAGAGGTTCTTATCTGAGTGTTGCTGTCTCTTCAGTCAGCTGATTGGTAGGGATCCCAAATAGTGGACCCTCACTGATAACTATTGATGACCTATCCTGAGCACAGAAAAGCCCTTTAATGTTATTGGTCACAGCGTTCATCTGTTGCGCAGGGGGACATAATCTCTGTGGTAATGTAGGGAGTGCGTCATTCCACGTCAAATGATCTAATTTGGGAGAGGGTCCCTGCTCGAATATTTTCAATTTTTCTGAAATTTTTACAAAATGTTCATTGTTCATACACCACCTGTATGAAGTTTTGCAAAGATCCAGCTTTAGGGCGCAGTCACACGGGCGTTTGTAACCGGCGTTTTTCCGCACGTCCAAAAATTCGCACCAGTTAGAACCAATGCTTTTCAATGTGAGTGATCACATGGGCAAATTTTACATGCAGAAAAACGCCTGCGGTGAAAATTATAGAACAAACCAGTGTTCTGTGTATGCTGTCGCATCCGGGGGTTTCACCTTGTGCTTCATGTGGCCGGTGGCAGCAGTGCCGACCCCACTGAGAACATATATGAAGATAGTGATCCTCTGCCATAGCTGTCACAGCTGTGGAAGAGGAGAAAGATGTTCTCCCATTGAATTCAATAGAGTCGGCAATACAGCCGACTGCATTGAAAGCAATGGGCTGCTGGCAAGCGCTGCAGTGATTTTCAGGGAAAGTCTTAAAATATAAGCCCTTCCCTGAAAACCATCCTAAAAATGTGTAAAAATAAAAAAAAACCAATGTATACTCACCTCTCTGCAGCTGCCAGGGCTCAGCCGTGTCCAGCCGCCTCTTCTCCTGCACTGCTCTGAGGAGCTTTCAGCAGGTGGGGATTTAAAATCAGTGCTATCAGTCGCCCCCCAGCCGGGGCGGCTGATCTCACACAGGGAGTGAAGGGTTAGGCTGCCTGTCCACAGGCGTTGCTGAGATTCACCGCGGGAGCAAGAGCCAGCAGACAGATCTCCGCGGTGACCCTATCTGACAGCCTATATTGTGCTGTGCATATAGAAGAGCTGTGTGTGTAAATACAGAGCAGATCATGGCACCACACTGTTATAAAAACTGTCTCTGTTACCCATAGCAACCAAACACAGCTGTGCTGTGATTGGTTGCTAAGCCTCTAGCTTAGATGTAATCTGTGCTACAGATGGAGGCTCTAGTACCCTGTTCTCCCACCTCTAGCTTGGATACAAGGTGTGATATGGGTTGGTATGGAAGCCCTAGTACCCAGTTGTACCACCGCTAGCTTGGATGCAAGATGTAATAGGGGGGCATGGAGGCTCTAGTACCCTGTTGTACCGCCTCTAGCTTAGATACAAGATGAGATGGAGCATGGAGGCTCTAGTATCCTGTTGTACTGCCTCTTAACCACTAGCACCCCTGCGAAGTAAGTAACATCCACATCATATACACCTCGTTTGCACTACCTTGCATCATCTGCCATTTTCCAAAGCACCGGAGCGCTGGTTAATTTTCTGTTTTTCACATGGATAGAAGATGTGATATGGTCAGGCATGGAGGCTCTAGTACCCTGTTGTACCGCCTCTAGCTTAGATACAAGATGAGATGGAGCATGGAGGCTCTAGTATCCTGTTGTACTGCCTCTAGCATGGATAGAAGATGTGATATGGTCAGGCATGGAGGCTCTAGTACCCTGTTGTACCGCCTCTAGCTTGGATTCAATATGTAATAGGGGCAGGCATGGAGGCTCTAGTATCTTGTTGTACCACCTCTAGCTTGGATACAAGATGTGATACAGGTGGGCATGGAAGCTCAAGTAACGTGTTGTACCACCTCCAGCTTGAATACAAGGTGCGATATGGGTGGGCATGGATGCTCTAGTATCTTGTTGTACCACGTCTACCTTGGATACAAGATGTGATGCAGGAGGGCATGGAGACTCTTGGAGCCTTTTGTACCGCCTCTAGCTTGGATACAAGGAGTGATATGGGTGGGCATGCAGGCTCCAGTACCCTGTTGTACCACCTCTAGCTTGATACAGTATGTGATAAGGGCAGGCATGGAGGCTCCAGTATCTTGTTGTACCCCCTTTAGCTTGAATACATGATGTGATACTGGCTCTAGTACCCTGTTGTACCGCCTCTAGCTTAGACACAAGATGTGATACAGGTGGGCATAGAGGCTCTAGTACCCTGTTTTACTGCCTCTAGCTTAGATACAAGATATAATATAGGCGGGCATGGAGACTCTAGTACCCTGTTGTACCACCCCTATCTTGGATACAAGGTGTGATATGGGTTGGCATAAGGGCTCTAGTACCCCGATGGGCCATCTCAAGCTTGTATATAAGATGTGATACGGGCGGGCATGGATAATTTAGTATCGTGTTGTACCACCTCTAGCTTAGATACAAGATGTGATATGGGCCACATTACGCTTGTATATAAGATGTGATACAGGTAGACATAGATCATCCAATCGTCAAAGTCGCGGCAGCACTCCGCTGGATCCAACCACAAAGGTGGGAGATGGCAAGGAAGAAATGCGCAAAAAGCTCACGCAGGAGGACCCGACTCCCTTGAGTCCTCAAAGATCATCGATTCAAAAGAATAAAGTAGCGAGCAGCGCCAGAGATGGTTACTTGTTATTTAAAAATGCATCAATGGATGCCTCTTTATTGCATTAAGAAAATCCAGTAGCGCACAACGTTTCAACCCAGCAAGGGTCTTTCTCAAGTGCATAAAAACTATACAATACACATACAGAATTTATATAAACCTCCACCAATACACAAGCAACATATAATTATAAAAACACCCACTTGCACCTGAAGATCATAGGGGCACCGTCATGCATGCTGGTCCACAACCTGTTCCTCTTCCTTTCCTTGATAGCCGGCGTCCGATGTCATCAGCGGGCGCCGCGCTGTCCAGACTCGTCATCCAGTACTCTGACAACGCATGCAGGAAACTGCGCATGCGTGCGGAGTCATACAGCGGAGCTGCCGACGGAGTCTTCCGTTGCTATGGCAGCGTCGGAACACAAGCTCCGCGATAGTTTCTATATATAGATTCATTAACCTGCCGCTCACAGCGGAGTCATACAGCAAAGCTGCCGACGGAGTCTTCCGTTGCTATGGCAGCGTCGGAGCACAAGCTCCGCGATAGTTTCTATATATAGATTCATTAACCTGCCGCTCACAGCAGTAGTTGTCATCACAGCAGGTTCTATCTATTACAGGTGCCGGTGACTATCCAGCAGCATAAGAAGGCAGCATAATACATAACCTCAACCCATGTAAAATACATATTCTGGGAGATATCCCTAATAGAGCAGCCTCATAAAAAATACTGTCATAAAGACAGATAAATTACATTAAATACCAGATAGTGTAAAGTTGCAAAAATCCTTTATTAACACCCAATACATGACGAACATCAGTTCTTTATATCAATATGGTCAAACTATGCTTACTATAAAGCCGCACCAGAATAAACAAAAATCAGATGGAACAGTATTGCAATAGAAAAACAGTTGTGGACACAGCAGCGCCGGCGGTGCATGATCTGAGGATACAAAAACAGAAACGACAAATTAAAATCAATACAAGATCTGATGGATCAATATTCAAAGAAATGGTAAAGGATCATACTCTAAATTCAAGCCATTTGGATGTAGTGCATCTAATTCGAAAATCCACCTTGCCTCCCTACGCTTCAGACGTTTCTCTCTGTCACCGCCTCTGCTGTTCAATGGCTCACAGTCTATTATTTGGAACTTCAATTGGCTTATGGCATGATGGGAATCTACGAAATGTTTAGCCACAGGCACATCAGATTTTTCTGTACGAATCGTGCTTTTGTGTTTCGATATTCTTGTCTTACATTCCTTTGTAGTCTCACCTACATAGATGAGACCACACGGGCACGTAATGACGTAGATGATATAAGTGGCATTGCACGTAAACCTGTACCTAATCGGGTAACGCTTGCCCGTCCGGGGGTGTATAAACGAATTGCCTTTAGTCATGTTGTTGCAACACGAGCAGTTGAGGCATGGAAAATTCCCCAGCTTAGGTGGCACAAGTAACCTCTGTGTTTGTGTCTGCGTCCTTTTCACCGTGTGCACCAATTTATCTTTGAAATTAGGCCCGCGCCGATAGGACATGAGGGGTGAATGTTTGAATTCTATCACCTCAGGATGGCATTGGTTCAAAATCGACCAATGTCTCCTCAGAGTGTTAGCTATACGTCCACTCATGGGGCCAAAAGTCGATACAAATGGAATACGCGTAAGCGTCTTTTCTCTTTGCTTAACGCAGAGGAGGGTTTCACGTTTGATGTCCCTTGCTTTGGTGACCAGAGGCTTGACGATCCGCTCCGGATATCCTCTGGCATAGAATCTCCGGTGCATTTCGTCAAGCCTGTGGTCAACATGCTCATCAACCACTATCCTGCGTACCCGCAGTAGTTGGCTCCAGGGTAAAGAGTCACGCATTTTGGGGGGATGGCAACTGTTGTATAGCAACAGACTATTTCTGTCAGTCTCCTTGGTGTACAGATCTGTTTTAAGGGACCTTCCCTCCTTGTATACCATCACGTCCAGGAATTGCACCCTTTCTTTTGAATGGGTAAGAGTAAATTTAAGATCAGAGTGAACACCATTCAACTCATCATGAAACCTCTGCAATTCCGCCTCAGTGCCATCCCAAATCAAGAAAATGTCGTCAATGTACCTTGCCCAGAATCTCACCTTGGACCAATGCGCAGATGTATATACACTCTTTTCTTCGAAATGCGTCATGTACAGGTTAGCATATGTCGGGGCTACGTTCGTCCCCATTGCGGTTCCCCGCCGCTGTCTATAGTAGCTCTCACCGTACATGAAGCAATTGTTGGTCAAAATGAGTTCTAACAATGTGAGTATAAATTGCATCCTCGCATTGTCCAGGCTAGATTCATTCAAGAAGGAACATACCGCCTCAAGTCCTGCCGCGTGTTGAATATTGGTGTACAGTGCAACAACGTCAAAAGATCCTAGAATGGAAATAGGCAAAATGTCAACGTTACATAGTTTCGTCAGAAAATCAGTACTATCTTTTATATATGACCTGGCTTTAACCGAAAATTCCCTAAGCACCCTATCCAAAAAAACAGAGGCTTTACTATATAGGGAGTCCCTACCTGAAATGATAGGCCTGCCAGGGGGTTGATGTAGATTTTTATGTATTTTGGGGAGCGTATAAATGACTGGGGTAATCGGATGCGGGACAAATAGGAAATCGTGTAGTTTTCTATCAATAATTCCCGCTCGATGGGCCTCATCCAATACTGATCGTAGTTCATTTTGTAATTTAAACACTGGATTACTCACCAGTCGCTCATATGTGGTGTCATCGTCCAATTGTGACATAATTTCGTGATGGTAATAGATTGTATCCATTACCACAATTGCGCCCCCTTTGTCGGCAGCTCTAATAGTAACCGACTCATCTTTACTTAACCCCTTCAATGCTGTGGCCTCGTTTCTAGTGATGTTATTCCTATGCACATATTTATACTGTTCACATTTTAGTTTATTCAGATCATGCGAAACTAGTTTTGCAAAGGCTTCAACCCCACCATAAGTGCCTGGTGGTTGGAAAGAACTTTTATTCCGCAGTCCTAGTCGCCTCATTGAAAAACTAGTTTCATGATGTACATTGGTAGACAAACTCTCAATATTAGTTGCAAAATATGTCTTAAGCTTAAGCGATCTATAAAGACGACGGCAGTCAATGTCCAATTGAAACCAATCGGTACGTGGGACCTCACAAAAAGATAACCCACGGGACAATACCTTAGTCTCCATATCATTTAATGTTCTGGAGGATATATTTACCACCAATAGTTGATCTGTGGCTAATTCCTTTGTCTCCTGTGCGATCTTGTCTGGATCCCCGATCTTGGTCTTCCTCCATCGTTGGTGTCGCTTTCCGCCCCGCCTGTTGCGCTGCCGCTTCCCAGGTGTGCCCTCTGACGAGGAGGGCGTTGCTCTAAAAAATCCAACCTTGCATTGTCAGTTGCAAGAGGGTTTTCATCCATAGATTCCGAACTGGCGGATGTGAACCCAAACCTTTGTGGGGGCCTCGGTCGTCGTGGGTTCCTGTGACCCCGGATCCGTCTCGGAGCCTGCGGGTTCTGTCTCTGCTTTCCAGAAGACTGCCAATTGAATATATGGCCGCTCTTATAGTCCTCTGTGTCCCGGAACCATTTATTTCTCTTTATACTCTCTGTGTCTTCCCTATATTTTTTAAGGAAAACATCACATTTATTCTTAAGCTGCTGTAAATCGTCCGGTTTCATGCTCGTCATGAGTTCGTCCTCAAAGTTCTTCAGCTGTTCTTGGGATGTTTTGATCTCCGCCTGTAGAAACTCCATATTCAAAAGCATCAAATCAAACGCATATTTGTTGGTAATTCCTATAAATTTGGAGCAAAAGTCCTTGTTATCAGCAAACATAGTTGGTCTTATATGGGATCTGAGTCCCCGTGGGATCCTTCCCACACCATAATATTCCCGCAGGGTCGCAAGATGCAACTGATATGAAATCAAATGCTTATTAAGTGTTTCCCATTTCTTCTGTAATGCATTAGCATTAGGTATATCCAAAAAAGATCCATCAACAATCATATTAGAATAGATTTTATCAGCTTCTACCTGTGTATAGGTGAAAGTACTGGAATAAACCGGCCCATCTCGTGCCGTTAATAGTAATCCAACTCGATCCGTGGGTGCCTGCTGCATGGAGTCCATTATCAGTCATCCAATCGTCAAAGTCGCGGCAGCACTCCGCTGGATCCAACCACAAAGGTGGGAGATGGCAAGGAAGAAATGCGCAAAAAGCTCACGCAGGAGGACCCGACTCCCTTGAGTCCTCAAAGATCATCGATTCAAAAGAATAAAGTAGCGAGCAGCGCCAGAGATGGTTACTTGTTATTTAAAAATGCATCAATGGATGCCTCTTTATTGCATTAAGAAAATCCAGTAGCGCACAACGTTTCAACCCAGCAAGGGTCTTTCTCAAGTGCATAAAAACTATACAATACACATACAGAATTTATATAAACCTCCACCAATACACAAGCAACATATAATTATAAAAACACCCACTTGCACCTGAAGATCATAGGGGCACCGTCATGCATGCTGGTCCACAACCTGTTCCTCTTCCTTTCCTTGATAGCCGGCGTCCGATGTCATCAGCGGGCGCCGCGCTGTCCAGACTCGTCATCCAGTACTCTGACAACGCATGCAGGAAACTGCGCATGCGTGCGGAGTCATACAGCGGAGCTGCCGACGGAGTCTTCCGTTGCTATGGCAGCGTCGGAACACAAGCTCCGCGATAGTTTCTATATATAGATTCATTAACCTGCCGCTCACAGCGGAGTCATACAGCAAAGCTGCCGACGGAGTCTTCCGTTGCTATGGCAGCGTCGGAGCACAAGCTCCGCGATAGTTTCTATATATAGATTCATTAACCTGCCGCTCACAGCAGTAGTTGTCATCACAGCAGGTTCTATCTATTACAGGTGCCGGTGACTATCCAGCAGCATAAGAAGGCAGCATAATACATAACCTCAACCCATGTAAAATACATATTCTGGGAGATATCCCTAATAGAGCAGCCTCATAAAAAATACTGTCATAAAGACAGATAAATTACATTAAATACCAGATAGTGTAAAGTTGCAAAAATCCTTTATTAACACCCAATACATGACGAACATCAGTTCTTTATATCAATATGGTCAAACTATGCTTACTATAAAGCTGCACCAGAATAAACAAAAATCAGATGGAACAGTATTGCAATAGAAAAACAGTTGTGGACACAGCAGCGCCGGCGGTGCATGATCTGAGGATACAAAAACAGAAACGACAAATTAAAATCAATACAAGATCTGATGGATCAATATTCAAAGAAATGGTAAAGGATCATACTCTAAATTCAAGCCATTTGGATGTAGTGCATCTAATTCGAAAATCCACCTTGCCTCCCTACGCTTCAGACGTTTCTCTCTGTCACCGCCTCTGCTGTTCAATGGCTCACAGTCTATTATTTGGAACTTCAATTGGCTTATGGCATGATGGGAATCTACGAAATGTTTAGCCACAGGCACATCAGATTTTTCTGTACGAATCGTGCTTTTGTGTTTCGATATTCTTGTCTTACATTCCTTTGTAGTCTCACCTACATAGATGAGACCACACGGGCACGTAATGACGTAGATGATATAAGTGGCATTGCACGTAAACCTGTACCTAATCGGGTAACGCTTGCCCGTCCGGGGGTGTATAAACGAATTGCCTTTAGTCATGTTGTTGCAACACGAGCAGTTGAGGCATGGAAAATTCCCCAGCTTAGGTGGCGCAAGTAACCTCTGTGTTTGTGTCTGCGTCCTTTTCACCGTGTGCACCAATTTATCTTTGAAATTAGGCCCGCGCCGATAGGACATGAGGGGTGAATGTTTGAATTCTATCACCTCAGGATGGCATTGGTTCAAAATCGACCAATGTCTCCTCAGAGTGTTAGCTATACGTCCACTCATGGGGCCAAAAGTCGATACAAATGGAATACGCGTAAGCGTCTTTTCTCTTTGCTTAACGCAGAGGAGGGTTTCACGTTTGATGTCCCTTGCTTTGGTGACCAGAGGCTTGACGATCCGCTCCGGATATCCTCTGGCATAGAATCTCCGGTGCATTTCGTCAAGCCTGTGGTCAACATGCTCATCAACCACTATCCTGCGTACCCGCAGTAGTTGGCTCCAGGGTAAAGAGTCACGCATTTTGGGGGGATGGCAACTGTTGTATAGCAACAGACTATTTCTGTCAGTCTCCTTGGTGTACAGATCTGTTTTAAGGGACCTTCCCTCCTTGTATACCATCACGTCCAGGATGACGACATCGGACGCCGGCTATCAAGGAAAGGAAGAGGAACAGGTTGTGGACCAGCATGCATGACGGTGCCCCTATGATCTTCAGGTGCAAGTGGGTGTTTTTATAATTATATGTTGCTTGTGTATTGGTGGAGGTTTATATAAATTCTGTATGTGTATTGTATAGTTTTTATGCACTTGAGAAAGACCCTTGCTGGGTTGAAACGTTGTGCGCTACTGGATTTTCTTAATGCAATAAAGAGGCATCCATTGATGCATTTTTAAATAACAAGTAACCATCTCTGGCGCTGCTCGCTACTTTATTCTTTTGAACAGGTAGACATAGAGGCTCTAGTATCCTGTTGTACCGCCTCTAGCTTGTATATAAGATATGATACAGGTGGGCAAAGATGCTCTAGTATCCTGTTGTACTGCTTCTAACTTGTATATAAGATATGATACGGGTGGGCATGGAGGCTCTAGTACCCTGTTGTACTGCCTCTAGTTTGCATACAATATGTGATAGGGACAGGCATGGAGGCTCTAGTACCCTGTTGTACCACCTCAAGCTTGGATACAAGATGTCATACGGGTAGACATGGAGGCTCTAGTACCCTGTTGTAACGCCTTTAGCTTAGATACATGATGTGATACGGGCAGGCATGAAAGCTCTAGTATCCTGTTGTACCGCCTCTAGCTTAGACACAAGATGTGATACAGGTGAGCATGGAGGCTCTAGTACCCTTATGGGCCACCTCAAGCTTGGATAAAAGATGTGATACAGGCAGGCATGGAGGCTCTAGTATACTGTTGTACCGCCTCTAGCTTAGATACAAGATGTGAGGAGGCTGTAGTACCCTGTTGGACCACCTCAAGCTTGTATATAAGATATAATACGGGTGGGCATGGAGGCTCTAGTATCCTGTTGTACCCCTTCTAGCTTGTATATAAGATGTGATACGGGTGGGCATGGAGGCATGGAGGCTCTAGTATCCTGTTGTACCCCTTCTAGCTTGTATATAAGATGTGATACGGGTGGGCATGGAGGCTCTAGTATCCTGTTGTACCCCTTCTAGCTTGTATATAAGATGTGATACGGGTGGGCATGGAGGCTCTAGTATACTGTTGTAGTGCCTACCAACGGACGGCAGAGGGGAGTACTCATCTCGGGTCATGGCTCTACATAACCTGTGCTGATATATAGAAAGATAATTATTGCTGACCTGTCAGTGCCGTATCCAGTCTCTTGTAGTTACAGGAAATGAACGTGACACAGCAGCCTCTGATTGGCTGCAATCAACTGACTACTTGTGGTGGCCGCTGTCACAACAAACACCAGTACTGCAGCGCTGGATCCTATCAGAGTGGTAAGTGTAGCGATTTATTAATTTAGTACAGACAGCCCTATTAGGCCGCGTTCACACATGGCGTTTTTTGTAGAGTTTTTTTTTATTCAGTTTTTAATTGCCGTTGAAAAACGCCATGTGTGAACACAGCTTTAAAAAGATTCTGTCTGGTAGTTGGACAACCCCTTTAAAAGCAACCAGTCGTCCCCTATAAGCACTATGAAGTTTTGGAGCACATAGGACGGGTCCGGAGGAGTCCGGGGTGTGTTCTGCTTACCTCCCCAGCTCACGGTTCCTGCACCGTAGCCCCTGGAAGTCGGTACGCGGTGTGTATGATTCGCCAGTCAGTGTGCGCACATCCTGTTCTCTAAGGGTATGCGCCTGCGCTGACTGAAAAGTCCCACTCACATCCCCGGACTCCTCCGACCTGAACTATGGGCACCATAAGACCGGCTTCACATGGGTGATACAATCACGTGAGATTTGTGCATTTTGAGACGCACAAATCTGAACCACCACCTTGTGAATGGAGTCATACACATGAACGATGCGATGCGGGAAACAAACCGCGGCATGTTCTATCTGGCTGCGTGATCTCGCATTGCAGCGTCCATTGTTTTTAATGGGGCCGGTGGCAGCAATGGGGGAGAGAACAGCCGCGGCAGAGGATTGAATTCACATGGTGAGGGCGCGATATGGTGGCGGGATTCACGGCCTCGTATCACGCATACCTGTGTGAAGTTAGGCCAACTTAGTTGTGACTTTGGCCAGTATCGTGTCTCCCATTACACTGTGCGGCACATGACCTGTACATAGAGACTGGCCTATGGTAAGCAATAATGCACTGCACTACAAAAGTACTGCAGTGCAACGTCATAGCAAACAGTGCTTTTATGGTTCAAGTCCCCCACAGTGACATAAAAAATGAAAGAAAAAAAAAATTGTAAAAAAAGAGGTAAAATTAAATTACCAAAAAAACTCTTTTACGCACTTTCCCCTTTCTATTAAAAAAAAATAACAAAAAAAAAAAAAAAATATATATATATATATATATATATATATATATATATATATATATATATATATATAAACCCACATTTCTGGTATCCGTAACGATCTCTACAGTGAATCGAACGCACTATTCATCTTGCAAAAAATGTAAATATAAACCCTAAAAGATGCAGAGGCAAAATGCTCATTTTGTTCATTTTGCCTACCAAAATAACGCCAAGTCAACAGAAAAATAAAAAAGTTATGTCTTTTGAAAATTGGAGATGAAAATACCCCAAAAATCTTCACGCCTTTATGGCCAAAATAGGCAGAGCGATCAGCTGAGCAAGCTGGACCATCTACTAGCAGCTTATTCGGCTCCAAAGTCCACCCCTCCCAACTCCTTAGCCGTGGATGACGCAGTAGGCGTCATCCATGTAGCGCTGCCAAGTCTCACATGTGCGCCGCGAGGTCTTCAGCTGGCGCATGCACAGATGAACTGTCTCTTTGTGGGAATATTCACGTTACTCGTTGTTCATGCAGCGGCAACAGTGCAAGTGCAAAAGAACGCAGCATGTCCTGTTTTGAGGCAATTCCACTGCAAGAACTGCTCATTCTTTCTTTTTTATTATTTTTCACGTTTAAAAACGCACCTACAGTGATGCGAATAGCGCATTTTGAACATGGGAACGTTTCGCAGAAACCTGAAAAACGCAGGTTTACAACTGTGATATATATATATATATATATATATATATATATATATATATAATATATATATATAATATATATATATATACGATTTTCTCTCACCTATATCGCACTGGCCTGTGTAAATACAGTGTAAAGCACGCGGTGCAGAGCGTGGTGCGTAAGGGTATATTCACACCAAATCTGAGAACCCCGCCAGTTTTGCCGCAGATGTGAGATGTGTTTTTTGGTCACATGGTTTTTACAGGTAAAAGTACACGCGGTCTTTGATGTGGTTCTCAGCCGCACCTTGACTGCGACACGTGAATACACTTTACGGATGCTTTTACTCCCGCGCATTTATAGTGACGTATTTTTAGGGACGTTTTTCTGGATTATTTTTTTCCATAAACCCTGCGGCCGGATTTTAGCAGATCAACAGTGAAGTGTGGAGCTCCATAAACACTACAGGGATCCTTTGTGGGGGTTTTCTCCTTTAGTTGTGCGTTTCTTGGGTCGGTGGCTATTTTTGTAATCGCAGCATCCTGCAGGTTTGGCGTTACTGCAGGTCACCGCATTCTATGTGGTGCGGACATGTCAGCGCTGGGACAGGAAGAACAGACGGGCTCATTAATCTAATCTATCTAGAAGACAAACCTGCCTTGTTGCCCATAGCAACCAATCAGAGCGCAGCTGTCATGTAACTAGAGCCGTTTCAGAAATCAGAGCTGTGCTGTGATTGGCTGCTACGGGCAACAAGGCCAAATTTTTTTTTCAGACAGCTTTGATAAATGAAGGCGAGAGAAGGGTGGTATAGCCAGCATCAGGGGGCAGGAGAGTGGTGAAGGGTCTTGGTAGTGCCGGCATCAGGGGGCAGGAGAGCAGTGGAGGACCCTGGTAGTGCCGGTATCTGGGGGCAGGAGAGCGGTGGAGGACCCTGGTAGTGCTGGCATCAGGGGGCAGGAGAGCGGTGGAGGACCCTGGTAGTGCTGGCATCAGGGGGCAGGAGAGCGGTGGAGGACCCTGGTAGTGCTGGCATCAAGGGGCAGGAGAGCGGTGGAGGACCTTGGTAGCGCCAGTATCTGGGGTCAGGAGAGCGGTGGAGGACCCTGGTAGTGCCGGTATCTGGGGGCAGGAGAGCGGTGAAGGACCCTGGTAGTGACGGTATCTGGGGGCAGGAGAGCGGTGGAGGACCCTGGTAGTGCTGGCATCAGGGAGCAGGAGAGCGGTGGAGGACCCTGGTAGTGCCGGTATCTGGGGGCAGGAGAGCGGTGGAGGACCCTGGTAGTGCCGGTATCTAGGGGCAGGAGAGCAGTGGAGGACCCTGGTAGCGCCGGTATCTGGGGGCAGGGGAACAGTAATGTGACGGCTTCTCCTCTTATCTTACAAGATATATGATGTTTAACCCTCGCGATTCTATTGCACTAGTCGTTTTTATTAAGTTCAGGTCTCTGCAGGGTGTTAATGTGAGTGATTATCACAGGTTTATGCTAGATTGCACTGCGATATTCCGTGCACCATTCGCCTACAGGAACGCATTACACTGAATCTGTACCTGCAATGTCATGCAGATCTGATCTTGTGATGGTGAAAATCCCGCATTGTCGTATTTTTTAGGTTTTTGACAGAAATCGCATTACAGAGCCCTCCCCAAGTAGCAACAAACGCGGCTCACACATTGCAGTATGGCGGCATAAGCTGCGTAACGCTGGTCTAAATATGGGGCGCTTCATCAGAACATATAGCCAAATATTGGTGAAAGAGTCATAGTCCGGTTTGCTTGCTGATTTAGCACCGAAATTCCAATTAGAGTCAAATACCGGTGAATGGGGATTTCACTCACAGTGAAAACAATCTGCCGTGGATTGGAGTCTCGCTGCGGATTTTCACCTTCCCAGCATGCTCTGCAGGTTGTGGATATTTCAAGGCGGATTTTATTCATTTTAATATGAGTGAAATCTGCGCCAAAATCCTCAGAATTTGTTGTGGATTATTCTGCTGAATTCCAGTGTGGATTTACGCAATATGTGAGAAATGAGCCTAAAATGTGTCTAGAAGATCCCTGGTTAGAGAGGCCTGTGGCCGGTCCTGCCCACCTGTGAGGGTGTGTGTATGTGCGGTCGAGTGAGGTCACAGGGGTTTCAATGGAATCTTGTGAGGTCAGAGCGGTCTGCAGTTCTAGAAACAGATAGAACCCGTCCGCACAGGCAGTTCCTGCAGCAGCGGCACTACAACAGTCACCGGAGCTCTGCTGCCTCTGCTACACCCCATAACTTCTCCTCAACCGTTGGCTGCGTACATCATCCCTGTCCGAGAGGAGCTTCTGGGCGCTCCAGGTGGACGTTACGTGGATGTAACCGCTGCTGCTTGCTGTTAGCAGCCTACATCATCTCTGTACGGGAGGAGCTTCTGGGCGCTCCAGGTGGACGTTACGTGGATATAACCGCTGCTGTTCGCGGTTATCAGCCTACATCATCCCTGTCCGGGAGGAGCTTCTGGGCGCTCCAGATGGACGTTACGTGGATGTAACCGCTGCTGCTTGCTGTTAGCAGCCTACATCATCTCTGTCCGAGAGGAGCTTCTGGACGCTCTAGGTGGACGTTACATGGATATAACCGCTGCTGCTTGCTGTTAGCAGCCTACATCATCCCTGTCTGGGAAGAGCTTCTGGACGCTGCAGGTGGACGTTACGTGGATATAACCGCTGCTGTTCGCTGTTATCAGCCTACATCATCTCTGACTGAGAGGAGTTTCTGGATGCTCTAGATAGACGTCACGTGGATATAACTGCTGCTGCTTGCTGTTAGCAGCTTACATCATCTCTGTCCGAGAGGAGCTTCTGGACGCTCTAGGTGGACGTTACATGGATATAACCGCTGCTGCTTGCTGTTAGCAGCCTACATCATCCCTGTCTGGGAAGAGCTTCTGGACGCTGCAGGTGGACGTTACGTGGATTTAACCGCTGCTGCTCGCTGTTAGCAGCCTTCATCATCCCTGTCCGGAGGAGCTTCTGGCCGCTCACAGATAAGTGTCACATCTCTCTGGGTTTCCATGTTTATATACTGAGCTGGTGATTGTTAGATATCATGGGGAACCCTTTTATATGAGGGGATTGTATTCTCAGCCGCTCGCTAGAGAACATCTAATAGACAAGTCCTTCCTTTATACTGCAGTCACATTTTTTTGTGTGTCTTTTTGATGCGCTTTGCTGGTAAACTGCAGCAAAAATAATTTTTTTAAAACCCCTAAAGGACCACTTTTTGGGGATTTTACCCGTATGGTGATTTTACTCCCCTATTTTTTGTTTGTTTTCTTTTGCTCCCAAAATGATTTTTGCAGCATTTTTCTTTCTATGACATATAGAGCCATTTTTTATATATTTTTTATTTATTTATTTATTTTAAATATCTAGTAATAAGCTAAAAAATGTTTTTTTTTTAATAATAGTTGTTTATTTGTAAAATTAGAATATTCACACTAAAATAAAGTAGGGAATGGGTTCCTCATTTCGGTTTCGCTGTATAGATATATAATTTGTATAGTTTTAGATTACAGGGCGCAAATAGCGCTGATTTTGGCTGGCGTCGGTGTTGAGTCGTTTTATTTAATATATATTAAATTCTGTATTTATTTATTTTTACATCAAACACCTCCTAGGGGGTCATTTATATTGCCTCTTTTCTATTTCACACTTTCCCACTATAGCTGAAGCGTCCATATGAGCCCCAGTTCGGGCTCATGTCCACGGGCGTTTTCCCACCACGAATTCCGCATGCATTGCACGCATGAGTGATATGCAGAGAATGGAGGCAATGAAAGTATATGGGCTTCCATTGCTCCATACCCACCTGTGTGTGGGCACTGCCTATCGATACGCAAGAGAAATAAATTGCAGCATGCACTATCTCTCTGTGTGTCATATGCAGACATTGTTTGGGCTGTGTATCAATACGCTGTCCATACACAATACATTGATACAGGCAGTGTTTCCATACGCATCCCTGCGCTGTTCAGAGCGGGGAATTAAAAAGAGAAAATCAGACTGCGCATGTGCGTGACGACAGATTCCCAGGCATGCGCAGTGCCATGCACAGCCCATAAACGGTCTCTGCCGGAGGAGTGTATTGGCTATATATGTGTACAACACTGCGGGAGACCCGGAGTATTTTATATATATACCCGTGGACATGAGCCCTTAAAGGGGAGACATCCCCCTATAGTGACAATAGTGTGGAGGAGGGGAAGAAAAATGGATGGAGCGCCCCCGGGGAAGAGGAAATGGGATAAAAATGGAAGTGGGACTGCTTGATCTCGGGTGTTTTGTCAAAAAAACTCCGTTTTTTTTTCATTTAAAACCAGCTTGTATCCGCGTCTGGGGGTTTGGGAACGTCTTCCTCAGTACTTGCTGGGGTTACACGATACAACACATTCATATATGGTGTAGAGTCACAGTGGAGTAAAAGGTGACGTGGACAGTAGTTGGTAGTGTGATATACCAGGCGCTTTTACGCCACGCAGGAAAGATAGTCCTGGAACTATCTTTCCCGGCCAGAATATAGCCACTGCCATAGATTCCTATGGGAGCCAATGACAGCTGCCGGAGAGGGGAGGTGGGAGGGAGTTTAGCAGCGTGACTGCTGAACTCTCTCCCCCTTCTCTCCTCCTCTTTGCCCCTCGCCAGTTGTTTGCAATGGGAGGGAGCAGGGCGGGGACGGAGCTAAGCACCACCCCTCCTATTGCTGGCGGCCAACAAGGGACGGAGAGGGGGCGGGAGCTTGGCACACTAGCTCCTGCCCCGTCCCGCCTCCTCCCTTTGCAGAGAGTCGGTGAGGGGAAGGGGGAGAACAGCTTAGCAGAGCTAAACTGTCTTCCCCTGCCCAACGGCATTGCGGCTTCGGCGTATATGCACTGGGCTCAGGCCGTCTGAACGGGCGCACAAACGTTAGATTTCTGTGCCCGTTCACACGTTTTTATGGTGCCAGTGGGCACACTTCAAAACACCAACGGCCGTGTGAAAGAACCCTCATAGTAATAAAACCAATAGTAGCGATAATGGCAATAGAGACTATCAAATAAAATGAGTCTTGGCATAATGTTAGTCCCTGTATGGCAGCTATAGGGCAAAAGAAAATGTACATTTAAAAGACTATATAACTAACTGTATATACCGTATTTTTTGCTTTATAAGGGCGCATTCAGACGAGTGTGTGCGTGTGCCATACATAGGTGCTCACAAAACCACGCACCCACGTACATGCACAAACACGCGTGAATGCAGGTCCGTGCAGCATTGCTTTCAATGGAACACGATAGGATGCCGGCAACCCCTGCAGTGATTTTCAGAGAAGGGTTTTAAATATAAGCCCTCCCCTTAAAATCAGCCATGGTTTCTCTTTAAGGAAAAAAAAAAAATATATACATATTTAGGCTGAAGAATTCCTCTGCCACAGCTCTTCCTGATTGGTTGAGCGCTTTGACCAATCACAGCTATAATATATATATTTTTAATTTTTTTTCTGCATCTAGGGTTCATTTAAGGGCTTTGACTAAGATTTCATATTGTCAAAGTTGCATCCATTTGCACGAAAACGTCATTTTTGTGCGAATCAAAAAAACGCTGTCCTATTTTTTTTGCAGGAGCGAATTGTTCACTAGTAAAAAACAGACATGTGACCACATTCATTGGAAAGCATTTGTTCTAATAGACCCGTTTTTTTTTTGCATCTATGGATGCGGGAAAAAAACGCTCCCCTGCCGGAACCCAAAAAATATATATAATTTGGAAGACGTTTTTCCATGAAATAGATCTTAAAAGATGCCCGCAGTGCAATTGGCTGTGTGTGGCGAAAAGAAAATAAAATCAAGGCCCGCAGTGCGATTGGCTGTGTGTGGCAAAAAGAAAAAAAAAAGATGCCCGCAGTGCAATTAGCTGTGTGTGGCAAAAAGAAAAAAAAAAGATGCCCGCAGTGCGATTGGCTGTGTGTGGCAAAAAGAGAAAAAAAAGATGCCCGCAGTGCGATTGGCTGTGTGTGGGGAAAAAGAAAAAAAAATAGATGCCCGCAGAGCGATTGGCTGTGTGTGGCAAAATGGAAAAAAAAAAAAAGATGCCCGCACTGCGATTGGCTGTGTGTGAAAAAAAAAAGGGTACCTGTGGTGCGATTGGCTGTGTGTAGCAAAAAGAAAAAAAAAAAGATTCCCGCAGTGCGATTGGCTGTGTGTGGCAAAAAAGCGTGTCTGTGGTGCGATTGGCTGTGTAGCAAAAAGAAAAAAAAAATAACATGCCCGCAGAACAATTGGCTGTGTGTGGCAAAAAAAAGATGCCCGCAGTGCGATTGGCTGTTTGTGGCAAAAAGAAAAGAAAAACATACCCGCAGTGCGATTGGCTGTGTGTGGCAAAAAAAAGTGTGCCTATGGTGCAAATAGCTGTGTATGGCAAAAAGAAAAAATAAAGATGCCCGCAGTGCGATTGGCTATGCGTGGAAAAAAAGTGTGTCTATGGTGCGATTGGCTGTGTGTGGCAAGAAAAAAAACATGCCCGCAGTGCGATTGCTTGTGTGTGGCCAAAAAAAAGTGTGTCTATGGTGCAATTGGCTGTGTGTGGCAAAAAGCAAAAGAAAAAAAAATTCAAAAGATGCCCGCAGTGCGATTGGCAGTGTGTGGAAAAGAAAGGGTGTATGTTATGCAATTGGCTGTGTGTTGCAAAAAGAAAAGAAAAAAAAAAGATGCCCGCAGTGCGATTGGCCGTGTGTGGCACAAAGGAGAAAAAAAAAGAAAAAAAGATGCCCGCAGTGCGATTGGCAGTGTGTGGAAAAGAAACGGTGTCTGTGATGCGTTTGACTGTGTGTGGCAAAAAGAAAAAAAAAAAGATACCCGCAGTGCGATTGGCTGTGTGTGGCAAAAAGAAAAAAAAAATGCCCGCAGTGCGATTGGCTGTATGTGGAAAAAAAAAGTGTCTATGGTGCGATTCGCTGTGTGTGGCAAAAAGAAAAAAAAGATGCCCGCAGTGCGATTGGCTGTTTGTGGGGGAAAAAAGGATGACTGTGGTGCGATTGGCTGTGTGTGGCAAAAAGAACAAAAAGCCTGCCCGCAGTGCGATTGGCTGTGTGTGGCAAAAAGGAAAAAAAAAAGATGCCCGCAGTGCGATTGGCAGTGTGTGGAAAAGAAAGGGTGTCTGTGATGCGATTGGCTGTGTGTGGCAAAAAGAAAAAAAAAAACCATGCCAACAGTGCGATTGGCTGTGGGTGGCAAAAAGAAAAAAAAAAGATGCCCGCAGTGCGATTGGCTGTGTGTGGCAAAAAAAAAAAAAAACATGCCCGCAGTGCGATTGGCTGTGTGTGGCAAAAAGAAAAAAAAAACATGCCCGCAGTGCGATTGGCTGTGTGTGGCAAAAAAAGGCTGTCTATGGTGAAATTGGCTGTGTGTGGCAAAAAGAAAATAAAGATGCCCGCAGTGCGATTGGCTGTGTGTGGCAAAAAGGAAAAAAAAAAGATGCCCGCAGTGCGATTGGCAGTGTGTGGAAAAGAAAGGGTGTCTGTGATGCGATTGGCTGTGTGTGGCAAAAAGGAAAAAAAAAAAAGATGCCCACAGTGCGATTGGCTGTGTGGCAAAAAGAAAAAAAAGATGCCAGCAGTGCGATTGGCTGTGTGTGGCAAAAAGGAAAAAAAGAAAAACAGATGCCCGCAGTGCGATTGGCAGTGTGTGGAAAAGAAATGGTGTCTGTGATGGGATTGACTGTGTGTGGCAAAAAGCAAAAAAAAAAAAACATGCCCGCAGTGCGATTGGCTGTGTGTGGCAAAAAGAAAAAAAAAACATGCCCGCAGTGTGATTGGCTGTGTGTGGCAAAAAGGAAAAAAAGAAAAACAGATGCCCGCAGTGCGATTGGCCGTGTGTGGCAAAAAGGAGGAAAAAAAAAGAAAAAAAGATGCCCGCAGTGCGATTGGCAGTGTGTGGAAAAGAAACGGTGTCTGTGATGCGTTTGACTGTGTGTGGCAAAAAGCAAAAAAAAAAAGATACCCGCAGTGCGATTGGCTGTATGTGGCAAAAAGAAAAAAAAATGCCCGCAGTGCGATTGGCTGTGTGTGAAAAAAAAAGTGTCTATGGGGCGATTCGCTGTGTGTGGCAAAAAGAAAAAAAAGATGCCCGCAGTGCGATTGGCTGTTTGTGGGAAAAAAAAGGATGACTGTGGTGCGATTGGCTGTGTGTGGCAAAAAGAACAAAAAACCTGCCCGCAGTGCGATTGGCTGTGTGTGGCAAAAAGGAAAAAAAAAGATGCCCGCAGTGCGATTGGCAGTGTGTGGAAAAGAAATGGTGTCTGTGATGCGATTGACTGTGTGTGGCAAAAAGCAAAAAAAAAAAAGATGCCCGCAGTGCGATTGGCTGTGTGTGGCAAAAAATAAATATGCCCGCAGTGCGATTGGCTGTGTGTGGCAAAAAAAAAAAAAAAACATGCCCGCAGTGCGATTGGCTGTGTGTGGCAAAAATAAAAAAAAAGATGCCCGCAATGCGATTGGCTGTGTGTGGAAAAAAAAGGATGTCTGTGGTGCGATTGGCTGTGTGTGGCAAAAAGAAAAAAAACATGCCCGCAGTGCGATTGGCTGTGTGTGGCAAAAAGAAAAAACAAAAAAGATGCCCGCAGTGCGATTGGCTGTGTGTGGCAAAAAGGAAAAAAAAAAGATGCCCGCATTGCGATTGGCAGTGTGTGGAAAAGAAATGGTGTCTGTGATGCGATTGACTGTGTGGCAAAAAGCAAAAAAAAAAAAGATGCCCGCAGTGCAATTGGCTGTGTGTGGCAAAAAATAAATATGCCCGCAGTGCGATTGGCTGTGTGTGGCAAAAAGAAAAAAAAAACATGCCCGCAGTGCGATTGGCTGTGTGTGGCAAAAATAAAAAAACATGCCCGCAGTGCGATTGGCTGTGTGTGGCAAAAAGAAAAAAAAAAGATGCCCGCAGTGCGATTGGCAGTGTGTGGAAAAGAAAGGGTGTCTGTGATGCGATTGACTGTGTGTGGCAAAAAGCAAAAAAAAAGATGCCCGCAGTGCGATTGGCTGTGTGTGGCAAAAAGAAAAAAAAACATGCCCACAGTGCGATTGGCTGTGTGTGGCACAAAGAAAAAAAAAAGATGCCCGCAGTGCGATTGGCAGTGTGTGGAAAAGAAAGGGTGTCTGTGATGCGATTGACTGTGTGTGGCAAAAAGAAAAAAAAAAGATGCCCGCAGTGCGATTGGCTGTGTGTGGCAAAAATAAAAAAAAAGATGCCCGCAGTGCGATTGGCTGTGTGTGGCACAAAGAAAAAAAAAAGATGCCCGCAGTGCGATTGGCTGTGTGTGGCAAGAAGGAAAAAAAACATGCCCGCACTGCGATTGGCTGTGTGACAAAAAAAAAAGATGCCCGCAGTGCGATTGGCTGTGTGTGGCAAAAAAAAGAAATGTGCTTGTGCTGCAATTAGCCATGTTTGTCGAAAAACAAAAAAAGATGCCCGCACTGCGATTCACTGTGTGTGGCAAAAAGATCATTTGGCTTTTATAACGGTCGCTAAAAGTAACGCTGCATGTTCTACTTTCATGCGTTGCAGCGTGTTTCTGGAGTGTGTTTTTTACTCTTGTAATGCCGCTGGGAGAGAGAAAAAAGTGATGTCATCGGTGTTACTACAGAAAATATGCTGTAAAGACGCTGCTCTCAACGCTGAAAAACGCAGCGTGTTTATAAACGTTTGTGTGGGAGTGGCCTAAAGTTGAAAAACAACGAATGTTTCTTGGATGTGTTTTGAGACTTTTCCAGCTTTCTGGTTTCTTCACACATTGCAAATTCACTGGATTTTCTGCAGCTACAAGATTCGCACCAAATCCGTGCTAAATGGCGCAGGTTTTGATGTAGATTTGCCACGGATTTCAGCCCTTCATATGAAAGTGTGAACATGCCCAGTATGAATTGACCTGCTGTAGATGTAAAATCCGTGGCACGGGTCAATTTATGCTGCACTTTTTTTGCAGCCTGTGGATGGAATTTTTTGAAATCCTATCCATAACGCTCGTACTGTAAGATGCTGCAGATGTTCTGCAGCATTTCTGTCCTGTGTGAACACACTCTAAGGGTGGCTTCACACGAGCGTGTGCGTGTGCCGTGCATAGGTGCGCACAAAAGTGTGTACCCATGTATGTGCACAAACATGCATGAATGCAGGTCTGTGCCCATTGCCTTCAATGGGGCTGCAACTGCTGCCGATGGCCCCATTGCAAGCAATGGGCTGCCAGCAACCCCTGCAGTGATTTTCAGGGAAGGGCTTTAAATATCCCCATAGCGCAGAGAGAGTTGGTGGGGCTAGAGAGTGGGTGGAGCTATAGGGCTTCTCTCAGATTTCCCATAGCAAATATATAGAGGGTGGGGCTAGAGCGTGGATCCTCTAGCCCCACCCCCTCCACCCACGCTTTCTGGAAAGCCCTCCGGAAAGCCCCGTAACTCCACCCCCTCTGTATTCCTGCTATATGGAAATCCCTGGGGGAGAGAGTCCCCTACTGCTCTGAACTGCTGGGGAATTGCCCACCAGCAGAGCTGGAGGAATACCCCGCTGGTTACAGCAGGACATTTTAAAACATGCTGCCGAGAAGCACATTGTAAATGTCCTGTTGTAAATTCCTGTTAGTCCCCGCAGGGATTAAGGGAACCCTCAGGGAGTCTCCTCATCTCCGCGAGGACTAATAGGAGTTTACAGCAGTCATTTAAAATGTGCGTCTGGACAGCAGGTTTTAAATGTCCTGCATAAGCTCCTGCTCCCATAGGGGTCAATGGAAACTCCTGCACAGAGCACACCAAAAATAGGACAGGTCCTATGTTTGGTGCACACCGCAGAGCTGCATGTGACCTGCAGCATGTCCTATCTTTGTTAGGTGTGCGAACCGTTTTACGCAACTACATTCTTTGATGTGAGCCCTTCTATAGGAACCCATTGGTTATTTTAGAAGCGCTTTTTTTGCCCGCGCAAAAAATAAACACTTGCCTGACTCAGAAAAAGCCTTTAAATGAAATGTATAACCGGGTCACTAATGAATCACGTCAGCAAGGGGATTGGAATACCTAAGAGATGGTCTCTTGCCAGGAAAAACTGGGACAAGCCGGGAGGCGGCTAATTCTGACTAGGGGGCGCAATTTTTTTCAAATTTTAAGGGGGATTTCCTTTTCAGGTAGACACCTTTTTTTCCCCAGCAAATTTGTAGTGTTCACCTGGTTCATATATTCCCTGTGACACAGAGGGACAACCAACAGCCAATGCATGGCTATTGGCTAATCATTTCATTGACAAATATAGGATCCACCTTTTAGCTCTCTTCACCGGGGTCATCAGCTGTCAAGTCCACAATACATAGGAATAGGAAAGGAACTACTGTATCCACCTATGTATTGTATCTACTATGGTGGACTACTAATTGTGGAAATGAATTGATCTCCCAACCACATGTAAGGTATGGGGCTGATGGATCGAGAACGTAGGATGTTAATGCTGATTTTCTGGTTGCATCGTCTTATTTGGTATTGTGATATAACCTGAAAAAGTTTTTGGCAGATTACTGAAGGCTCGTGGTTGTCATCTGGCAGAGAAGCTACTGGACGAGCCCCCACAGAAGATACTTTGGTGCAGATGGAGAAACAAGCAGGTATGTGAAATTATCCACTTATTGGTATGTAATAAACTATGGTAGGAGCTGGTGCTGTGCGCATGGCTGAACCACCAGGGAGCTCCAGTTACCGATGTGCTACAGAAGACTGGGAGCTCTAGCTATCAATATACCACAAAGGAATGGGAACTATATCACCAGGGCCTTTAAATGTCACCGGGTCGCCAGGGCCTCTGGATATTGCGGGGTCGCCAGGGCCACCAAAGACTGGGTGCTGGCAGTTATGCACTTGAGAATCTTAATGAGGTCATTCAAATCATTTGGGTTTCATTTTCTTGCAGCCTGGAAGAGTCATGAGGAAGAGGAAGGACCCCAACCCCAGCCTGAAGTTCTACGAGGGAAGAGAGCTGTCCAGATGCCATACAGATTCATCTTCCCTGTCAGATTGCAGCTGGAACAAGCGGAGGACATTGAGTGCCAGATTCGGAATCCTTATTTTCCCAGTTTTCAAAATAAAGATTTCAAAATAAAATGGAGTTTTAACATGTGCTGTTCAAGTTTTTTTTTGAAAAGGCAAAAAAAAGGGCTAACATTGAGGACTGTAGATGCAGTGGTCGGCTAAGGGAGGTTGATGCAGTAGATGAAAGACACATGCTTACTTCCCTTCCAAATCGGAAAATACCCAATAGTGCCATCGGCTCAGAACTAGTAGAGACCAGTGAGACCCAGGTACACCCATCTACTGTTCAGAGAAGTCTGGTCAGAAGTGATCTTCATGGATGAATTGTGGCCAAAAAGCCAAACCTTCCAAGTAGAAACAAGACCGAGCGACTCGACTATACAAAAAACATAGTGCAGAAGATGAAAAACACATCAGAGCACATTTACAAAAGAGCACATTTCCCACAGTGAAAAAGTACGCAGATGCCTGTAATTTCCTGGGACTGAGTCCCTTAGGACTATTTCAGACGACCTTATATCGGCTCGGTTTTCACGCCGAGCCGATATACGGTGTCCTTGTCTGCAGGGTGGCGAGGATGGAAGAGCCAGGAGCAGAAACTGAGCTCCCACCGCTTCCCTGCCCCTCACCACTATTTGCAATGGGAGGGGCGGGGGCGGAGCTAAGCACCGGGACTTAGCTGCGCCCCTGTCTCGCCCTCTCCTATTGCAAATAGTGGCAAGGGGCGGAGAGGGGGCAGGAGCTCAGTTCCTGCTCCTGGCTCTTCCATCCTCACCCCCCCTGCAGACAAGGACACCGTATACATTATATATACGGTTGTCTAAATAAGCCCTTAGGCAGAGATCCCTTCACATGTGCAATCCTCTGGTAAGTGTTATGCCCAAAAGTTTATAAACTCCTAGAGACCTAAGGATGTAGCAGAGCCAGTAGGGTGTAGCTGTGTTTTCTCCAGTCATGGTAAGATTACGGCAACTCGCAATGAATCTTGTGATCATCAAAAGAAAATCTGACTGCATTCTCATAAGTAATTGTTCAGTTCAGAAAATGGTAACTGCCCTGCACTGGTGCCAGGTTGGCATTACCCCCTCAGTATGTGTTGTACATGGTACCAGTAATGCCTTCTTTTGCCTTGACAGAATTTGCAGTCATGACTGATGTCCGCACGGCTCCAGGATCCAACCTCTCCCCCTGTGCCCCAACCTGCCACTGAGATCCAACCCCCCTCTCAGGACACAGGCACTACCGTCTCCTGGCCTGCACCCACACCCTCACCTCCGCTGTCCTCGGCCCCATCCAGCAATGTCTCTCAGCGTAGCGTCCAGACGTCGCTAGCGCCACAGTTTGAGCGCAAGCGCAAGTACGACGCCACACACACGCACGCTCAAGCGTTAAACGTGCACATTGCAAAATTGATCAGCCTAGAGATGCTGCCGTATAGGCTTGTGGAAACAGAGGCTTTCAAAAGCATGATGGCGGCGGCGGCCCCGCGCTACTCGGTTCCCAGTCGCCACTACTTTTCCCGATGTGCCGTCCCAGGCCTGCACGACCACGTCTCCCGCAACATTGTACGCGCCCTCACCAACGCGGTTACTGCCAAGGTCCACTTATCAACAGACACGTGGACAAGCACAGGCGGGCAGGGCCACTATATCTCCCTGACGGCACATTGGGTGAATTTAGTGGAGGCTGGGACAGAGTCAGAGCCTGGGACCGCTCACGTCCTACCCACCCCCCGAATTGCGTGACCCAGCTCGGTGGTGGTATCTGCGGGGGTGTATGCTTCCTCCACTAAACCACCCTCCTCCTCCTACGCAACCTCTGTCTCGCAATCAAGATGTGTCAGCAGCAGCACGTCGCCAGCAGTCGGTGTCACGCGGCGTGGCAGCACAGCGGTGGGCAAGCGTCAGCAGGCCGTGCTGAAACTACTCAGCTTAGGAGAGAAGAGGCACACGGCCCACGAACTGCTGCAGGGTCTGACAGAGCAGACCGACCGCTGGCTTGCGCCGCTGAGCCTCCAACCGGGCATGGTCGTGTGTGACAACGGCCGTAAGCTGGTGGTGGCTCTGCAGCTCAGCAGCCTCACGCACGTGCCATGCCTGGCCCATGTGTTTAATTTGGTGGTTCAGCGCTTTCTGAAAAGCTACCCCCACTTGTCATACCTGCTCGGAAAGGTGCGCCAGCTCTGCGCACATTTCCGCAAATCACACATGCACACTGCCACCCTGCGGACCCTGCAACATCGGTTTAATCTGCCAGTGCACCGACTGCTGTGCGACGTGCCCACACAGTGGAACTCTACGCTCCACATGTTGGCCAGACTCTATGAGCAGCGTAGAGCTATAGTGGAATACCAACTCCAACTTGCGCGGCGCAGTGGGAGTCAGCCTCCTCAATTATTTACAGAAGAGTGGGCCTGGTTGGCAGCCATCTGCCAGGTCCTTGGAAAGTTTGAGGAGTCTACCCAGATGGTGAGCGGCGATGCTGCAATCATTAGCGTCACCATTCCTCTGCTATGCATCTTGAGAAGTTCCCTGCAAAGCATAAAGGCAGACGCTTTGCGCTCGGAAACAGAGTCGGGGGAAGACAGTATGTCGCTGGATAGTCAGAGCACCCTCCTGTCTATATCTCAGCGCGTTCAGGAGGAGGAGGAGCATGAGGAGGATGAGGAGGAGGGGGAAGAGACAGCTTGGCCCACTGCTGACGGTACCCATGCTGCTTGCCTGTCATCCTTTCAGCGTGTATGGCCTGAGGAGGAGGAGGAGGAGGATCCTGAAAGTGATCTTCCTAGTGAAGACAGCCATGTGTTGCGTACAGGTACCCTGGCACACATGGCTGACTTCATGTTAGGATGCCTTTCTCATGACCCTCGCGTTACACGCATTCTGGCCACTACGGATTACTGGGTGTACACACTGCTCGATCCACGGTATAAGGAGAGCCTTTGCACTCTCATTCCCGAAGAGGAAAGGGGTTCGAGAATGATGCTATACCACAGGGCGCTGGTGGACAAACTGATGGTAAACTTCCCATCCGACAGCGCTAGTGGCAGAAGGCGCAGTTCCGAGGGCCAGGTAGCAGGGGAGGCGCAGAGATCAGGCAGCATGTACAGCGCAGGCAGGGGAACATTCTCCAAGGCCTTTGCCAGCTTTATGGCTCCCCAGCAAGACTGTGTCACCGGTCCCCAGTCAAGGCTGAGTTGGCGGGAGCACTGTAAAAGGATGGTGAGGGAGTACGTAGCCGATTGCAGCACCGTCCTCGGTGACGCCTCTGCCCCCTACAACTACTGGGTGTCGAAGCTGGACACGTGGCCTGAACTCGCGCTGTATGCCCTGGAGGTGCTTGCTTGTCCTGCGGCTAGCGTCTTGTCAGAGAGTGTGTTTAGTGTGGCTGGGGGAATCATCACGGATAAGCGTACCCACCTGTCAACCGACAGTGCCGACAGGCTTACACTCATCAAGATGAACAAAGCCTGGATTTCCCCAGACTTCTCTTCTCCACCAGCGGACAGCAGCGATACCTAAGCAATACGTTGGCTGCACCCGCGGATGGAAGCATCGTTCTCTCTCACCATCCAAAACGGGGACATTTCTGCTTCATCAATCTGTGTATAATATTCATCCTCCTCCTCCTGAAACCTGACGTAATCACGCCGAACGGGCAATTTTTCTTAGGCCCACAAGGCTCAGTCATATAATTTTTGTAAGCAATTTTTATACGTTTCAATGCTCATTAAAGCGTTGAAACTTGCACCTGAACCAATTTTTATTTTAACTGGGCTGCCTCCAGGCCTAGTTACAAATTAAGCCACATTAACCAAAGCTATTAATGGGTTTCACCTTCCCTCTTGGTTGGGCATGGGCAATTTTTCTGACGTACATTAGTACTGTTGGTACACCAATTTTTTGGGTCCCTCGCCTACAGTATAATCCAATTAATTTTTTGCCCACCTGCATTAAAGCTGCCGTTACATCAGCTCTGCTGGGCACTGCAATGGGATATTGCACACGGAGTTGTAACTGCATGTGTCCACTTCTAAAGAACCCTAGTCTGACTGGGGCATGCAGTGTGGGCCGAAACCCACCTGCATTAAAGGGGTTGTCCCGCGAAAGCAAGTGGGTCTATACACTTCTGTATGGCCATATTAATGCACTTTGTAATGTACATTGTGCATTAATTATGAGCCATACAGAAGTTATAAGAAATTTTTCACTTACCTCCTCCGTTGCTAGCGTCCTCGTTTCCATGGAGCCGCCTAATTTTCGGCGTCTAATGGCCAAATTAGACGTGCTTGCGCAGTCCGGGTCTTCTTCTTTTATCAATGGGGCTCCATGTAGCTCCGTGTAGCTCCGCCCCGTCACGTACCGATTCCAGCCAATCAGGAGGCTGGAATCGGCAATGGACCGCACAGAAGCCCTGCGGTCCACCGAGGGAGAAGATCCCGGCGGCCATCTTCAGCAGGTAAGTAAGAAGTCACCGGAGCGCGGGGATTCAGGTAAGCGCTGTCCGGTGTTCTTTTTTAACCCCTGCATCGGGGTTGTCTCGCGCCGAACGGGGGGGGGTTGAAAAAAAAAAAACCCGTTTCGGCGTTGGACAACCCCTTTAAACATGACATTACCTCAGCTGTGATGGGCAATGCAATGGGATATATTTATGTACCGCCGTTGGCTTCCTGGCACCCACCCATGCTGTTGGCAGACGGCACACAGCAGAGCGGAGTAGACACTGGAGGAAGTAAGACGTGAGGGTCACTGCAGGAGCACGGCTCGCATCCCACTGTGAGAATTCCCGCAGCGGAATCCGACCCAGCACTCTGCATGAGGCCTGATCATCGCTCAGTGAATGGAGGTGTAGGCAGCTGGGGATCTTTCCGGCCCACGCGCCTCCATTCACAGTAAATATGCAGTAATTCATAAATGTCAGTGCATGCACGTACACTGAACGATAAGCGCCAAAATACTCACCAATGTACTACAACACCCAGACAGATGGAAATATCTAACAAGTTAGTACACACAAGGGATTGTATTTTGGCCAGAATACGTAAGCCCACAAAACCACGTTGTCTATATGGTGACAGGCAGGAACACACACTGAACTGGACAATTCACACCTAATGTGTAAACACCTACATACAGACTTTGAACATGTCACTGTTCACACAAACAAAGAGACAAGGGAATCCTACCCAGAACCTCATGTGTGCAATAACACCAAAGCAGAACATGCATGATGCCAAGCTCCACAGTTCTGAGAGGGAATGATATAAATGACAAATGACTAGAACCCTCTAGTAAGAGGGGCTGGTATATATGTGCAACAGACCGATGGAGGTTGGCTAGCTGGAGCAATATACACCCAGCCAGCTCAATCATCCCACACTTCTGGAAACGTGCTGCTGGAAACCCGTAGCACTACAGGTCCCAGTAGCACAACATGACAGACGCATGCCGGTGTCAATATAGGTAATTCCTGCACTCCAGTATAGTAGTGCATTAGAAAGCCTATGAGGTTAGTAGAGGCTGAGCCTCCTCGGCCACAGACCTGGAGGCTACATCCAAGCTTCTGGGTTCCATAGCAACCCACTGAGACCTCGTAATCACATTACGGGGGTCCAATGGGTGACAGAGGGAGCCCCCTTCCTTTTTCTGCTTCTTATATTCCGCGGTTACACTGCAACGTGCAAAGAGTTAAATAGCGTGTAACAAAAGGTATCTTCAGTCCCCACTGTTAGAACAAATGCTCAGCCATTATCTGACAGCTGAGCACCCGCTCCCTCTGGCAGAAGAGACCTGCGACGGACTTCTAATGCAGCGCCATATTTCTACGGCGCTGAAGAGAAATAAAACAGCTTTAAATGGCTGTATCTGGAAGCGGGAATGCTGCATAATTTGCCACATTCCACAGCATTTCCGCCAAGTATAAACATAACCTAAGTCAGCTTAAGGTATTCTGCAAAGTGGCATCAATAGTAATAGTGCTTGCCCTATATCAGCCCCAGTAGTAATATTGTCCCCCACAATGGCCTCAGTAGTAATATTGTCCCCCACAATGGCCTCAGTAGTAATATTGTCCCCTATATCAGCCCCAGGAGTAATAGTGACCTCCACAGTGGCTTCAGTAGCAATAATGTCACCTTTATTGGCCCCAGCAGTAACAGTAGCCTCCACAGTGGCCTCATTAGTAATACTGTCCTCTGTATCGACATCAGTAGTAATAGTGACCCCCACAGAGGCCTGAGTAGTAATACTGTCCCCTGTGTTGGCCTCAGTGGTAATAGTGACCCTCATAGTGGCGTCAGTAGTAAAAGTGTCTGCTACATCAGCCTCAGTAGTAATAGTGTCCCTTATATCAGCCCCAGTAATAATAGTGACCCCCGCAGTGGCTTCAGTAGTAATAATGTTATATATATATATATATATATATATATATATATACCGTGTTTCCCCGAAAGTAAGACAGTGTCTTACTTTCTTTTTATCCCCAAAAGCCAGACTATGTCTTACTTTCGGGGTATGTCTTATAATAAAAAAAAATCATTAGCTTTCTGGAGGCGGGGATTTCAAGCCCCCGCATTCAGAAAACAATGCTGCGCCGGGGACGAGGAGCGAGCGACATCCTGCCGGAGCGCGACGGAACGCCGGGGGAGGTGAGTAATGATTTTTTTTTTCTACGGTATGTCTTACTTTCGGGGTACGGCTTACATTGGCCGACCCCCCTGACACCCCCGATACGTCTTACAATCGGGGGTGTCTTACTATCGGGGAAACACGGTATATATATATATATTGGCCTCAGCAGTAACGGTAACCCGCACAGTGGCCTCAGTAGTAATACTGTCCTCTATATTGACATCAGTAGTAATAGTGACCTCCACAGAGGCCTGAGTAGTAATACTGTCCCCTCTACTGTCGCGCTTAGTAATAACAGTGACCCTCAGTGGCCTCAGAAGTAATACTGTCCCCTCTATTGGCCTCAGTAATAATAGTGACCCTCAGTGGCCTCAGTAGTAATACTGTCCCCTGTATTGGTCTCAGTAATAATAGTGACTCCCCACAGTGGCCTCAGTAATAACAGTGACCCGCACAGAGGCCTCAATAGTAATACTATTACTGCTGGGGCTGATACAGGGGACACAATGACTAATGAGCATGTTTAGAATTTTAAGAATCATAAGATTTTTTGGTGACCTTTAAAAAAGAAAAGAATTGGTCACTAATTGTATTTAAAAAAAAAATCCCTAAAATCCTATATTTTCATACTGATCATCAGCCCAATTTTTCCTGTTCTGTACGGAAAACTTTTCAGCAGTCACTATTATCACAGGCAGGATTGCAATGAAAGGTAACACCTACAATACATGTAGAAAAAACAGGGTGTACCATTTAAAATAGGTAATGGTCACAGCTCACCTCTTCCCCCTCCCTGCGAAATTACCTTTGAACATATCAAAGCACATGTCTAGAACAGTCTCCCATAGAAGCAATGAGTCCCCTTCTGTCTGTTGTGTAAATGATCCATGAGGCTGCTGTAAAGAGTATCTCTAAATGCTGTTGAATGCAGAATGGGCACCCCCATAGTCATGCACTGATAATAGAATTGAAGAAAAATCTACAAATCGGAAAATAAAAACAGATTACAAAAATAAAATGTGCGATTATCGGGTTTTAATTAGTAAAACCCTTTAAGGAACAGGCTGTTATGCACCTTAGGGACCAGACACTTTTTAAGGAATTTACCCATGTGCTGGTTTTACTGCCCTATTGTTTTTCCTTCAGCTACCAACATAATTTTTCCCCTGACAT
Organism: Eleutherodactylus coqui; assembly: GCF_035609145.1. Taxonomy (NCBI): domain Eukaryota; kingdom Metazoa; phylum Chordata; class Amphibia; order Anura; family Eleutherodactylidae; genus Eleutherodactylus; species Eleutherodactylus coqui. The sequence continues at coordinate 81,687 of NW_027101916.1, read as the reverse complement.
ATAGGGCTATTTTTATATCTTTTTTCAATGACTTTTTTTTCTATTTTTTTTTTGTTTTATTGGCGGTAAAAATCTAAAAAAAATGATTTTTTGAAATTTATACCTGTTTTTTTCTTAGTATATTTACGCTTAAATAAAGTACAGGAATGGGTTCCTCATTTTGTTTTGGATGTTTAGATATATATTTTATGTATAGCTTCGGATTACAGGATGCATACGATGACGGTTTGGGTTGGTGTCGGCTTTGGGTCATTTTCTTTTTTACGTGTATAATTTTATTGTATTGTTTTGTTCTTTTACCAATTTTTAAAATAATTTTTGTTTACTATCTATGATAGCCATGCGTCGTGTTCACGACCGGCGGATATATGCTACCATCTGAGCTGTCTTCCACTTTCCCTCCCCCTTCCCGACTCACGCCCTCTCCTCTCCTCCGGCTGTTTGCAATGGCTGTGGAGAACAGGTGGGGAGGGGGCAGCAGCTTAGCTCCACCTCCGTCTCACCCCTCCCATTGCAAACAGTCAGAAGGGAGTAGAGATCTAGAGAGCCGGTGAGAGGGAGGAAAAGGGGAAGAAAGCTCAGATGGTAGTGTATATCGCCGGCCGTGAAAACGGCGGCCGATATACGCTCCTGTGAATTTTTTTTGCTCGTACCAATGGTGAAGATTAAAAATATTGCAGCAGGTTCTATTTTGAGTGATTTTGTTTAAGAATGCCCACTATTTTCTGTGGGTGCATGAAAAAAAGGCCTCTGGCTTCCATGACACCTGGACGGCTCCAGCTAAGATTGTCAGAGCAGAGGCGTATTCTAAAGTGATAATGCGCTAAAGGTCAGTTTATTTGACGGTCACATACCTTGCAACCTTTGCATCACATTTGCGATGTCCCTGGTGCTTCTGTTCGCGAGCCGTGAGGTGGCCATGTTGACTCTTCAGGGTATCCTTAGCTATAGGAATGTTGACTCCAAGTTTAGCTCTTAAGATGTCACACAATATCTTGCACGGCTCTCCTGAAGCATGCTCTACCTCCTATTCCCACTAGGCGGCTGATGCTTGAGTCACTGGCACCAAAACAACAGCAGACCACTCACGACTGCACTGCCGCTTTCAATCTCTTCTCATGGGTCCTGTCCTTAAGCTGCCTGAAAAGACAGAGAGGTAGGATTTAGAAGAGACTTGCATGCTTTCTTGCAATGCTAAAACCTGTAAATCTCATTAGCAATTCTGACAAAGATTGGCAGGCCAGGATATGCAGTATTATTTATGCCAAGCAGACAATTACTGTTGAAAGCGCATTTCCTGCAGCCGCGGTGTATAGAGTGAAATATCCGTAAATATAGTCATCCGTGTGAGCGATGCGCCAGTACTTTATATATCGAAGACGTAACTGCTACCTAGTACTATCCAAGATGCTTCTAATATACTCTAACCCCGGACTTGTACGAAAGGCAACAAAACCATCAGCAAGAACACTATAAACGTTCTAAACAGGTAAATGCTGTATAATGGGTTTAATCATTTCAAGCCTAATGCCCTCTAAGATGATTAAATACTGCAAATATATATACACCGAGGGTGTGAGAGCAGTGATCCCCGTAGAGGGACTGTCCATATAGCTGCTGTATGATCCGCGCCGGGAAAAGTCATTCTACACGCCAATATCTTCTGCTGTGTTAGGGCATGTAAGGGGTGTAAAAGATATTAAAGACCTCTCTGCAGGAAGATATGGGTAACTTCTAAGATATGATTAAAGGGAATGTCCTAGGGATAAAGAATAAGCATCTGATTGGCAAGGGTCTGACTGCGTGGATCCCAACGATAAAGAAATCAGGAACTTTCACATGTCCAAGAATGTTCGGACCGGTGGTCATGCGTGTGCACTACCTCTCCATTCATGACAGCCAAAGATACTAGAGCGATTGGCTTGTCGATGTGACTACCACAGCCATGTGACCACTACAACCAATCACTGGCCTCGCTAGCATGTATGGCACATGTCTACTGAGGCCTCGGATTGGCTGAGGTTGTTAACCAGAAGTATAGTGCATCACTGCACCAGGAGAATAAAGAATGGCTGGGACCCCAGGAGCATCGGCACCAGAGTGCTGGGTGATTTAACGGAAGTGTAATGATTGCTATTTTTATAACATTTTACTGTTAGCTTTATTTCTTAAACTCTTGGACAATCCCTTTAAGAGACTGCAAAAGTGAAATTGACCAAACATAAACCCCTGACTATAATCTCTATGGATGTCATAGAAGGTGGCTCCCGGCTCCGGATCCTTCTGTATGTGTGTCGCTGTATAAGACCAATTTCTGCATTGGCAGCACAACCCATAAATACATGACATTACCGGGCATCAGAGCAGCCGGATCAGGGCTGATCACAATTGATTTCTATAAAAAAAAAAAAAGGGATGGTCTACCGAAGACAGATGTTTTAAAATTGAACACCTTCACCATAAAGGGCGTATATATATGCCCTCCTGGGGAAGGTTTGTGTGGAGCGGGACTGGGAGCCAATTTTACTCCAGAGATGGTGAATACCGACTTTTTTTGACAGCTGATAATTCACCACAACTGCCATGATCAGCGTGAGCGCTAACACCGACGGTTAACCCTATAAATATCCAATCGGAGATTGAGAGTCCCGAACGGCGCCCTCGTGATGAGATTGCGAGGTGCTGTTCGCTTGTCATGGCAGCCCAAGGCCTTTTGAAGCCCTCAGGGCTCCCTGTGGCCCGTCATAATAGAATGCTGATAAAAATACCATATACAGCAATAAGTATTCCATCAAATGTTAAAGTCGATTAAACAACCTCAAGTTCAAGTACCCTAAGGGGACAAAAAAAAATTTATTGTAAAAAACATACTAAAAGTTAAAAAAAAAAAAACTTTTCTTGTATTTATAATTAAAAAATACAAGCAAAAAAAAAAACCCAAATATATTTGGTACCGCCACTGATGTAAAAGTCTGATCTAAAAAATAATGCATTATCTATCCTGCAGGGTGGACGCGGTCAGAAAAAAGAAATTACACAATGCCACAATTGCGCCTTTTTGGTCACTCTATGTCCAAGAAAAAATCACTCTGCATTTCATCTAACATTTTATTTTCTTGTGTGAATGCACTGGGGAATAAACCTTTTAACAGATTTGCTTTCTCCCCATCACCCTCTACCATTCTTACAGGGCCTACACATTCCATTTTAATCTGTTTATATACTGTTTATAGGAGAAGGGGCTAATAGATCCATTTTGGTGCACAGATGAATTATTGATTTACTTGTACTTGTAACACATAATCGTGTTATTACTAGTTGGGAATATTACCAGACTTGGCAGTCCTGGAGGTCACTGTTTGGCCTCAACCCATTAGTCCAGCCGTGAATCAACTCATCCACTCGCTGACGATTTGTGTCAGTGGTCGCAGCTGATGGTCTCCCACTGTGTGGTTTGTCTTCAGTGCTGGTTTCACCTTCTGTAAACCTCTTCATCCACCTGTGAACATTCCTCTTGTCAATGGTGTCATTCTGCAGCCTTTTGTGGATGTCGGACAGCCTTCATCCTTCCTTCATCAAGAACTCTATGACAGCACGTTGTTTCTGTTTGGAATCCATTACTGACCTGCAAGGAAGATCAAGATTCTGAAGCCCCCGTATAGAGGAAGAGTCCCTCCAACTACATGTGCAAGTTGAACAATCTACATCAATTAAAGGGGTTGTCCCGCGCCGAAACGGGTTTTTGTTTTTTTAAAACCCCCCCCCCCCCCCGTTCGGCGCGAGACAACCCCGATGCAGGGGTTAAAAAAACAACCCCCACAGCGCTTACCTGAATCCCGGCGGTCCGGCGTCTTCATACTCACCTGCTGATGATGGCCGCCGGGATCCTCTGTCTCCATGGACCGCAGGGCTTCTGTGCGGTCCATTGCCGATTCCAGCCTCCTGATTGGCTGGAATCGGCACGTGACGGGGCGGAGCTACACGGAGCTACACGGAGCCCCATAGAGAAGAGGAGAAGACCCGGACTGCGCAAGCGCGGCTAATTTGGCCATCGGAGGGCGAAAATTAGTCGGCACCATGGAGACGAGGACGCCAGCAACGGAGCAGGTAAGTATAAAATTTTTTATAACTTCTGTATGGCTCATAATTAATGCACAATGTACATTACAAAGTGCATTATTATGGCCATGCAGAAGTGTATAGACCCACTTGCTGCCTCGGGACAACCCCTTTAATAAAGAATTTATGACCACTTCTGCACTTTCGGTACAGCCCGCAGAAATATATACGTTTTTTTTTCTTTACTAATTTTAATAATAAAATGTCTTCTTTAATAATATAGTATTTTCTGTTGCCGTCTTCTGACCGCCATAACTTTTTATCTCTTAAAAAGCCGAGTCACAAGTATAGATCCATGATGGGAGGTGAAACTTTTAAAAATCTTGATCGCCGTTATCCATTGGATAGCAGCGATCATGTGACCAAGGACCACGGCCCCCTGTGGCATCTCCAGACTCTCGGCAACGTTTGGTAGCCAAGAGCGGGGGGATTTTATATTATCCCGGCTTTTGTGCATGCGTCCGCTATTTTGGCGAGGGGCGCGTCCGCAACAGCCAGGGTAAGATCCACATATAAATCCGAGGGCCGAACGTAATCTCATCTCCCCTTACGGACATAATCCATGAGGGGAGAGCTTTTCTTTTACACCTTTTTAAAACTTTTACATGGTCGCTGTTATCCATTGGATAACAGCAATGAAGTGACCGGGTACCACATACAGCAGCTTCCGGTGACAGCTCTGTGCTCTCGGCTACTCATACTATCCGGGAGCAGGGAGTTTCTAATGCCATGCGGCCCGCATGCGCAGACACCATCGTTGGGTCCTAGAAGACGAGAACGATGCAGGAAAATGCGGAAAACAGGGGGTGAGTATTCTCAGCATTCCTTACGGATTCGATCCGTAAGGGGAGCTGAAACTAACTTTTTAAAACTTTTCATTGACCTTAATGTGATCATGGGTTATCCGGGCGATACTGGCGATCGTGTGACTGTGGGAAGGGGGCTTCCTGCGGCCCCTCATGACAGCTCCAGGTTGTCGGTTACCTCCGGGAGCTGGCAGCCAGGAACTGCGTTGTCCAGAGCCTGCAGGGCTTTAATCCCCAGAGGAAGCATGTTTTTACGTCCCCGGGAATTACATCACTTAGGCAGGACGTAAAAACACTATGGAGTGGTCACTAAGGGGTTAACAGATTAGCATTAATTGTGAAAACATGTCTCTAAAAATTACCAAAGAAATATTTTAGTCAACTTAACTTCCTGGCAGAGGATAGGATAGGAATTCTTCACTTTCACCCCAAAACATTCATAGCCACAGTGTTGTAAAAGTGCTTGGGCTTCGCTATCGCGTTTCAAGTCATACAGGTGTCACACGGGTGTATTATTATTGTGCATGCGCACTTCTCCTATATGCAGCTCGCGATGTCGTTACCCCATTGACTTGTATTGGATCGCTAACATCTGCGGGTTTTCACACGTGTATTACTGGTGCAGAGAATAAATCCACAGCATGTTCTATCTGGACGTGTATTACGTGTGCGTGTGGATTGGCAGGCGCAGCGAGTATGAATGTCACTGTGTGAGCCCGGCCATATACTCAGCATACATAAAGGGGTCGTATGACATTAAAACACGGACAGCGTTGTCCATGTCCTTGTCCTTGTCCACACGGGACAGCGAATCCGTCGCGGCAAAGCCAGCTAAGCCGGTGCTGCGGCGCGGATTCGCCAGCCAGGCCGCTTCAAAACCTGCGGCAAAGTGCCGCGGGTTTTGAAGCAGCGCTTTTCCCGGAGGAAATCTCACGTTTTTTCGCTGCAGCCAAACCGCGAGATGTGAGAACCCAGCCTTACATTACAGGACCCTGAGGGGCGGAATACAGCAGGATTACTTCATGTCCCTAAACTGTTAATCTAATTCTATGCTAGTCATCATACCCGCTCAGCTCCATGCGAGCCCTCACACCCTCCTCACCTCCATGCCAGCCCTCATATCCCCCTCACGTCCATGCCAGCCCTCATAGCCCCCTCACCTCCATGCCAGCCCTCATACCCCTCTCATCTCCATGCCAGTCCTCACACACACCTGAACTCCATGCCAGCCCTCATACCCCCCTCACTTCCATGCCAGCCCTGCTACCCCCTCACCTCCATGCCATCCCTCACACCCCCTCACCTCCATGCCAGCCCTCATATCCCCCTCACCTCCACGGCAGCCCTCATACCCCCCTCACCTCCATGCAAGCCCTCATACCCCCCTCACCTCCATGCCAGCCCTCATACCCCTCTCACCTCCATGCCAGCCCTCATACCCCTCTCACCTCCATTCCAGCCCTCATACTCCCCTCACCTCAATGCCAGCCCTCATACCCCCTGACCTCTCTGCCAGCCCTCACACCCCCTCGTGCAGGGCTTCCCTCCGCAGCCTCCTCTCCTCAGGTAGCCTTGTGTTGTGGCTGACAGTCCTGCTCCTTGGTAACCAAGTACAACAACTAGTCCGGGCTGCATGCTGACTAGACAAACTTGTTACCCCCGTGCCGTACGGCTGGCATGTCCTCCCGACCCCCATGCATACATACGGTATATACACACAGCAGTCTGTCTGTCTGTCAGGATACACACGATATATCACAGCTCATCCTCCCGTCTCCCCCGGCTCACCGTGTTTCCCGCCAGTGATGACTGCCGCATCCTCCTGTCAGCAGCCCGGCTCCCATCACCGGAGTAATGTCCTCTGTCCGAGACTGTAGCACTGAGGCGGAGAGTGAGGCAGCCGAGGAGGAGGGCTCTGCTCTGTCACCAGCCTGGAGGATGTCACGACAGGGGCCGTCTACAGAATACATGTCCCGACAGACGGCTGCAGTCCCCTTCCTACGGCCGTTCACACACTGCGGCAGCGGCCCCCATTCTGTAGGGAAGCAGCTGGTGGCCCTATTGGGGCAGATGAAGAAGCCATGGCTGGTGGCTGAGGGTCCTGCGATGGCTGTTACCTCACAGCCTGTCTCAGGGCTAGTCACACATCCGTATGTTTACAGCGTATTACATGGGATCTGTACGCCGTGCGATACGCGGTAACTCGACATCACTTACATTGCTCTACGCTTATCAGAAGGAACTGCGTAATACACAAGCACAATTAATACGTGAGTTAGAGCCCATTATTCTCTATTGCCAAGCATATATACGCGTATGTATATACAATTACATGCATACGGGCGAGGGGTATACGCATCATCACTAAGGGGAGTATAAAAAGACATAGGTGTGCTGCGCATGGTGGGGTGCGTGAGTACACAGTCATGTGCAGTAGAATTTTGCCGCCATACGCAGGGTCACAGCCGGCTCCACGCTGCGTTTTACACTTTTGGCCGTATGAGCCCGGCCTTAGAGCTCTATATCTATACAACGGCTCTATATGCTGGCTAAAGCCAGTACTACATGAGATGACACGTTGGATAGGCTCCGACAGCAGAGAGGCTGGCAGTATACAGTAAGAGAACCCCAACGGGCGTCTTTCAACATCGGAGCTGTACAGCCTTAAATCATAATGTCTTTAGATGTCAGACAGTGGATTGGAGAGGGTTAAAGGTGCCTACAGGCAGAACGATTATCGTTCAAACAAGTGAAAGTGAATAAAAATCGTTCAGTCTAAACGCGAGCCAACGACTGGACGACAAACGATATTCATTTGCTTTTCATTCATTTTCTGCAGGCATATACGCCACCATCGGCTCCTTTACTTATCGTTCCGTTTACACAGACTGAATGATTCAACAATGGATCTGCCTGTCTAAACAGAGAGCACGAGGCCGCGGTGACGCCATTCGCTCGGTCGAACAATAATATAATCAGCTCGTCTAAAAGGACCCGAAGACAACTTTATACCTGATAGCTAGGTTCAGTCTCCGGGGGACAGAGGTTGCAAATAGTTACAAACCCGCAACTAAAGAATAAGGCCAGTTTCACACGGCTGATAAGATCAGGCGAGATTTCTGCGTTGTGAGACACACAAATATGAATCGTATTCATTTTAATAGTTTCATACATATGAGCGATATTATCCCACATAGCAGCACGGTGCTATGTGAGAAACAGATCGCAGCATGTTCTATCTGGCTGCGATATCACCCATTGCTTATTGAAAGCAATGGGAGAACTCGGTCATCCTCCATTATAGCCGCCGCAGGAGATTCCTTCATCCTCTCGGGGAATCCCTTAAGATGTGGTGGGGAAATCCCTTCAGCCCTGACTGGGGTGAAGGGATTCCCTGCGGGGATGAAGGAATCCCATGCCGCTGCTGTCACAGAGAATCTCCCAGAGTTCTCCCACTGCTTTCAATGGGGCTGGCGTGTAGTAGACATGATAATTAGTTAGTATAAAATGTCTATTGATTTGTATAACCCAAATGTATTACGCTACTGTAATGACTTTTAACTCTGTGGAGGTTAATGGCCACACAATCTCATCATGGTAGTTGCTGGACAATGGCATGGTGAAAGATGTGTGGTATAATGTTAGCTGAATACATAAAGTTGCACAAGCAGCCTCTAAGAGTTAAAAGTCCTAGTACTACATGTATACCTGTATTCAATACTGAGTGTTTTCCCAGTCCTTTCCCATCCCCCGCACAGAAACTTCTCCAACAAAGAGATACTTTCAGTTTTGACCACGTTGTTAAGACAAAGGCTCCTATGTAGACCGGACTTGAGAGAGGTGTGGAGAGGGGGAGGCGGGGAATTCTATATAACCCAGCGAAAAAGAATATATATATGTTACTGATGTAATCTGTTAAACGCCCATAAAGGGCAGGTGTTATGTCTTTCAATAAAAGAGGCTGTCTGGACGTTCCTGCCCAGAGAGCCATTTTGGACATGAGACTGATAACTTACGTCTAATTTGGTCAGTGTGCACATACTGGTTTTTTACACAATTGGGAAGCTACAGAATACCCTAAAGCCTGCTGGAGAAAACCATATTCCAGCTCAGGCGCTGCTGCCACATGAAAATGCCTCACATCCACAGGTCTTTCACATGGTGGAAAGTGCGATATTGGGCTGTGAAACACGGCTTGATATTGCCCTCGCCGTTGTGAAACTAGGCCAATCGGGATCTCTGTTGGTAACGAGGAGAAATGAAGTCAATCCCTAAAGTTTTCCTCCCTTAAAAGAGCAAGTCAATGTGCCACATGAAACATAGCTCTGATGCCAGCCAAAGACTTCTCATGAGCCAGACTGGCTTATGCAAACAGGTGGGACTCTGCATGCGGATATTCATATCCGAAAACCTGTGATCCGTCGCGGAAAGTAATTGCGTTTGATCGCGGATGCATGCTATTTTCCACGCGGATGTATGCGTATATAGAGCGTATCCTCCCCACGGAAGAAAACTTGTAAGCAGGGAATGATATTAGAATATCGCCCAGGCGAAAAATCTCTCATGTTTGGGCTGCGGAACACTCTCATCCATTGACTACAAAGGAGGTCGTCTGTGTGTAATATGCTAAAAATAGAGCATGCTGCGTTTTGTCTTCCACTCAGGGAATCCACAATTCGTACCTGCGAGTGTGAAGAAAAAAAATGCCTTTCAATGTCTGCGTATTATCGCGGATCCTCGGAGTAGATGGCAATCGCAGAATCCGCAATTCAAATCCGTTGGTTTGAGCCCGGCCACAGAGATCTGGGAACCTTATATTGGAACAAAAGACGTATTGGACCTTCTGTAAGTAGTACTGCATAGAGTATATACAAGATTACTACTTGTACCCATTAGGCCGTGTTCACATGGTTGGACCTCCTGTAACTAGTGCTGCATAGAGTATATACAAGATTACTACTTGTACCCATTAGGCCGTGTTCACATGGTTGGACCTCCTGTAACTAGTGCTGCATAGAGTATATACAAGACTAGCTGATATACCCGGCTTTGCCCGAGTTAATTTGGTACTGGTGTTTATCTGGTGTTCACACGGAAAATCTTACGAAGTCGTGGTTACTTTAGAGATACTGAAGAAAAACATATGTTCACCATTTTGCATAGTTCTCTGCGTTACCCTGGAAACACCACGTGGAGGAAACCATGCGACGTTTCCTTTATATAAAATGTCATCAGGAAGTGAGAGAATTAGATTACGTACATAAAATTTGGACACTAATTCTTTTACGCTTAGAATTGACTAATCGAGTTGGGACCCATTAACTTTTCATATTTATGACACAATCAATGCTTGTGTCAAATTTCATGTTTTTATGACATTGGGAAGTGAGAGATTTTCATTATCTACGTAAAATTTGGACACTAATTCTTTTGCGCATAGAATTGAATAATGGTGTTGGGACCCATTAGCTTTTCCTGTTTATGACATAATCAATGCTCGTGCCAAATTTCCCATTTCTATGACACCGGAAAGTGAAAAAATTACATTCCGCACGAAAAATTTTGAAGCCAATTCTTTTGCGCTAGAATTGAATAATCGAGTTGGGACCCATTAGCTTTTCCTATTTATGTCATAATCAATGCCCGTGCCAAATTTTAAGTTTCTATGACATTGGGAAGTGACAGATTTAGATTATGTACGTAAAATTTCGACGCCAATTCTTTTGCGCTAGAATTGAATAATCGAGTTGGGACCCAATTACTTTTCCTATTTTGGAGATAATCTATGCTCGTGCCAAAATTCATGTTTCTACGATATCGGGAAGTTGGAGAACTTTTGGCGAGTCAGTCAATCAGTCAGTGAGTCAGTGAGTCAGTGAGTCAGTGAGGGCTTTCAGCTTTATATATACAAGATTACTACTTGTACCCATTAGGCCGTGTTCACATGGTTGGACCTCCTGTAACTAGTGCTGCATGGAGTATATACAGCATTACTACTTGTACCCATTAGGCCGTGTTCACATGGTTGGACCTCCTGTAACTAGTGCTGCATAGAGTATATACAAGATTACTACTTGTACCCATTAGGCCGTGTTCACATGGTTGGACCTCCTGTAACTAGTGCTGCATAGAGTATATACAAGATTACTACTTGTACCCATTAGGCTGTGTTCACATGGTTGGACCTCCTGTAACTAGTGCTGCATAGAGTATATACAAGATTACTACTTGTACCCATTAGGCCGTGTTCACATGGTTGGACCTCCTGTAACTAGTGCTGCATGGAGTATATACAGCATTACTACTTGTACCCATTAGGCCGTGTTCACATGGTTGGACCTCCTGTAACTAGTGCTGCATAGAGTATATACAAGATTACTACTTGTACCCATTAGTCCGTGTTCACATGGTTGGACCTCCTGTAACTAGTGCTGCATAGAGTATATACAAGATTACTACTTGTATCCATTAGGCCGTGTTCACATGGTGGAATCTGCATTAGTCTGTGTGCACACCTACCGTGTGTACAAGTTGCGCCCGAGTGATTGGGGTTTAACTTGCATCGGACAACACGCGGACACTTGTCCATGTGCTGTCGGACTCACTTGGATATAGCACATAGTCATGCATCAGCGTGATACGGACAGGAATAGAGCATGCGATGAGTTAGCGGTCCTCGTTAATCTGCATAGACCCATAGGCTATAATGGGGTCATGTGCTGCCCGGGATTTACCACAGACAGCACATGGCCCAAAGGCTTCATGGAAAGAAGAGAAGTGACATGTCCCTTGTTGATGTGGATTCCGCAGCGGTGTATCCACATACAGACTGAATGCAAGTAGTTGGTGTGCGTACCTACGGCAGCTCTAATCCAGATCCATGTCAGAGATCTACCGTTAACATGCAGATTTATGCCATGGATTTCCATTGAAGTCCGTGTTGGATGTTTCTGACGCTGAATATGGCCTGACTACTGGAAGACGGGGAACAAGGGGTCTAGTGGGACAACCGTCATCGGTGGGGGGCATCAGGAGATGTCAGCAGCAGGCACAAACTCTTCAGCTACTTGGTTTATGCAGGTTGAAAACAGACAAATATCCATCAAGTCCAACCTTACTAAGCGATTAAAATCACGCCCGCAAAACGTGACCAATGGTTTCACAAGCCGACATCCACAGAAGATCTGTACTTAGCTCTCCAAGATGTCTGGAACAACCTCCCTGCCGAGCTCTTTCAAAAACTGTGTGCAAGCGTTCCTAGAAGAGCTGATGCTGTTGTGAAGGTAATGGGCGGTCACACCAAATACTGATTTAGATTCCTCTCTTCACTCACTTTGCATTTTGGTTTTTGATGAAACTGAGAACACTTCTTCTCTTTCTGAAAGCATTCTCACTTTGCAGCATTTTTCACACCTGCCTACGGTCTCCCTCATAGAGACATTTTTTACCACGACTAGAGCGGCGTTTTCAGCATCGCGGTATAGCGCTCCCATTGTTTTCGATTAGACCGCTCAGACAGCCGCTCGATTGCAGTGACTTTTAGCGCTGTGATTTTCCAGCAGGGTTTGTTCTATTTTTGAGCGTTTCGCGTTCCTCATCAAAACTAAAGTAAAATGCTGCAAAGCCCCTCAATTTAAATCGTAGCGCTTACCACAACGCCTGTGTGAGGGAAGCCTGAAACTACTGTTGTTGTATGTGTTACATTAGGATTAGAGATGAGCGAGCGTACTCGGCCAGGCCCTTTTTTCGCCCGAGCGCCGCGATTTTCGAGTACTTCCATACTCGGGCGAAAAGATTCGGCAGGCGCCGTGTGTGAGTGGGGGGTTGCAGCGGGGAGTGGGGGGGAGAGGGAGAGAGAGAGGGCTCCCCCTGTTCCCTGCTGCTATCCCCCGCTCCGCCACGCCTCCCCCCGCCCCCCGGCGCCCCCCGAATCTTTTCACCCAAGTACGGAAGTACTTGAAAATCGCGGTGCTCGATCGAGTAATTACTCAAAACAAGTAGGTTCACTCATCTCTAATTAAGATCAAAATGTTTGAGATTCTAAAACATGAAATGACTTGGAAGTTCTGACAAACACATATATCCCACATACAAAACACGAGGCACAGGGATTACAGAATAAGGCCGCGCTCACACCTGCGTGACGGTCAGTTCACGGTTTCCATTTTTAGAGGAGAGAAAAAATGATTTATTACCCAAGTGATTTCAATGGGGTTTGAAAAATAACAGAAAGGCTTCTGTTTGCCTTCATTCTGTCAGGCCTACGTTTTTTAAACAGAAAAATCACGCTGCAGACTGCGCTATTTTATCATCCAAAGAAACGAAAATCTAATGAAATGGAAGCATACGGAAGCCTTTCTGCTTTATTGAAACCCCATTGGAATCAATGGGGAAAAAATGGATTCGTTGTTTTCTGTTTTATTTCAGTTTCTCTTCTCCAAAAATGGAGCAGAGAGACGGAAACCCTGAAGCGACCCCAACGCAGGCGTGACAGCAGCCTTATACTGCTAGAGAAGACATTTGTCACATCTTAGAGAAGCGATTCGAGGAGCATCTGAGACCTTCCGGAATCAGCAGTAGTAATACTATAATAATGCTGACTATTAATACAAAGTATAAGGGCAGGATCAGAATCTCCATGATTTTGCTGTGATTTGGTGATAAATCCAGTCTCATGTAACACTATCTTGCTGCAGGTTTGTAGTATATAGCATCTTGTAAGATCCCCGATGAATATCCTTGGTAAGGGCCTCAACACACGGGCCGTTATGTGGCCGCATGATGGGACGATACGAAACCACTGATCACTGGTTTAGTTTCCACTACCGGGACGCTCGCATGTTGTGTGCAAGAAGAGTTACGGCAGGACCCGTCTTTTCACGCTCACACACACTGGCGCGAAGTTCGAAGAGTCAGACTATGTTGGGGTTTTTCTTGTTTTTTTTTAAAACCCTGCTTCATACGCTAGAACAACAGGAGCTAAAATAATTCATGCAGATTAAAAATCAGCTTCATCCCTTTTAGCAGTGATTACTTGTGTGCAGTGACCTCTTCTTCTGCTTGTGTAGAGCTTGTTGACCACTAGACGCCTCTAAGACACACAGAAGGTTTTTCTTGGGATGTAAGAAGCTGGATGGTCATATTAAGGAATTGCCGACACCTGGACCGTTCTGACCAGACTGTTAGGAGGTGTTGGGACCAGTGGATGTGTAAGGGCACACAAGGGGACTGGGCTCAGGACCCCCTCGACAGACCACCAGTAGACAACATCATATGATCGTTCGACAAGTATGAGCAGTTCAAAGTGTTTCGTTGTCCGCCATCCAGAAACAGGTGACACCATCGTTAGACCCCTGCATCTGTTGTATCCATTTCCAGGTGTTTGGCTAAAGGACCTTTGGTCTCATGGCACACATGATGTGTACTGCCTTTGACACCCACCATCACCATTTGTAGTGGTGTTATGCACGATTAAACTGGATGCTACAAAGTGGATTCCAGTTGTCTTCAGCGATTAATCCAGGTTTAGTTTGGGCATTGATGGCGGCTGTGTTCGTGTTTGGAGACCTGAGGGTGAACAATGCAATCCTGCCTTTGCTGTGGAGCGGTACACTGCTCACACTGCTGGTGTGATGATCTGGGGGCCATTGCATGACAGTCGGCTACCGCTAGTGGTGGTACGAGGGACAATGGCAGCTCAGTGATATGTTCAGCACATCCTGCAGGCACATGTGTTGTCTCTCATGGCGGCCTCCAACAGGATAATAGTTGGCCGCCCACAACAAGGGTTTCTAGGAATGTCTCTACAACACTGTCACACTTCCATGGCTGCCCAGTTGCCAGATTTATCGCCAATAGAACATGTATTGGACCATCTGGGATGCCAACTTCGACAGTCTACGAGTTTGCATGTTCTAGAGGCTCAATTACAGCAAATGTAGACCTCCTTCCTTGGTCTCTCACAACTCACAGCCTCTCCCACTCATAGAGATGGCAATACTCTTGATCTAGTCTTTCTCCGTCTCTGCTCTGCTTGCCACTTCACTAACTCCCCTATCCCGCTCTCGGACCATAACCTCCTCTCTTTGCCTGTCAAGCTGCCTAGAATCTCATCAGACCCACCAGCCTACCATATGTACAGGACCTTCAGACCGTTCACACCCAAAACTCTGGCATCTCCCCCTCCTAATTCAAATAGGCTATCATATCCCAACTGCTAAAGAAATCGACTCTTGACTCGACCGATGCTGCCAACTACCGACTCTTCTCAAATCTCCCCTTCATCTCCAAATTATTAGAAAGCCTAATTTACTCCCGCCTTAAAAGCTATCTATCAGAAAACTCTCCTCTTGACCTCCTACAGTCCAGCTTCTATCCTCTACACTCGACAGAAACTGCTCTGACTAAAGTGTCAAACAACCTCCTAACGGCTAAATCGAGGGGCAACTATTCCCTACTGATCCTCCTCCCTTGCTGTTGGGGTCCCCCAGGGCTCAGTCCTCTGCCCCCTCCTTTTTTCCATTAACACAGCCACTACCATCAGGACAGACCATCAGGAGATTTGGCTGTCAGTACCATCTCTACACCGATGACACCCAGTTATACACCTCCTCTCATGACATTACAGCACCGTTTCTTCAGTATGCAACCGGATGTACGTGGTCTCTAACCCTATGTCCACTCTCTACCTTAAACTGAACCTCCCAAAAACTGACCTTCTCCTGTTTCCGCCCCCTACTAACCGACCTCATCCTGACATCTCCATCTCAGTGTGAGGCACCACAGGCCCATTCGACTCCAATCCCTCCTTTACCCCTACATCCAATCTCTGGCCTGAACAGTTCGCTTGCACCTCAAGAATATTGCTGCGCTCCAGTCGGCAGCTCTGTCCAGGTCTTGGACAGCTCCTCTGCTGAAACCTAGCCATGCTTCTCTGTTTCCCTGTCTTGTCCCCACCATGTTCCTGATTAGGCCTCCTATATAAAAATGGCCATGCTTCTGTTTCTGATAAAGCCTCTTATATAAACCAGGCCATGTTCCCGCCTCCTTTGCGTGAATATTGTGCCTCAGCAGCCATTGATCAAGCTCTACTACTGCCTGTTTCTCTGCTATTCAACGAAGACCTTCTGATAAGACCCCTGGCTTCCCTTCCGACAACGTGACCCACTTTCTCCATTTCTAACTCAACACTGAGACCTTCTGATACCGACCCCTGGCTTCCCTCTTGACAACACGACCCATCTACTCCATTTGTTCTGCCCATAAGACCTCCTATTGCGGACTCCTGGCTCGTCCCCAACTACTCTTTCCACATCTGCGGCTGCTACACCTAATGCTCCAACCCAGTACCTAAAACAGCTATAGAGATAATGTATGAATGTTCCTTATGAGAGGAATTATATACAACTGTAGAAGTGTCATGAGGATTTTTTACAGGGGTTCCAGGAGTAGGTGAATGAGCAGATTCCGCCAACCTGGAGTCTTAATGCCACACTGTATGTGAATGATAGATAATAAATGCAAGGCATTGGTTGGATGTTGGCCAAGATACATGAGCCCACTAGCCACTTCACGGTTCCTTGCGTTGTAGTGGGTCCCTACACTAATATAAATGCATCACAGAAGGGGAAATCAAGAATTAAAAACAATCACAGAAAATGTCCGTTACTTACTGAGTAAGGAGTGCATATAGATGCATCCTCTCACCATGCAGGTAGCTGACCAGCAAATGGAGGAGCCAATAACACCTGTGCAGGAGACCGATAAAACAACCACTCACACTGCCTCTTGATAGTGAGGGGGGTCCTGCACAGGTGTTATTGGCTCCTCCATTTGGTAGTCAGCTACCTGCATGGTGAGAGGATGCATCTATATGCACTCCTCAGTCAGTAATTAACGGCCATTTTCTGTGATTGCAATGGGGCCGCCAACAGCAGCCGTGGCCCCATTGAGGGCAATGGACACAGACCTGCATTCATGCATGTTTGTGCATGTACATGGGTGCGCGGTTTTGTGTGCACCTATGTATGTACAAGCTCATGTGAATGCACTCTCATGCTGAAAAAAGACACATCCATCCAGGTGAGCCTATTACTCCCAAATGTTGATCCAAAGGAAGGCAAATAAACAAACAAACAGTGAGGTAGAAGCCAATTTTCCTCAATGAGGCTGGATGTCCATGGGCGAGGTGTCATTGCGAGATTTGTGGCAATAAAACGCACACGGAACTCGCATGCCAGGATTACTATGGAAAGCGTAGCCTACTGCACACAAGCAGAAAATGAAAGCGATTTTCCGCTCGTGTGATTAAAATTGCTGCATGCAGCGACTCTTCGTGGTGAGCCTATCATTAATATAGGCTGATCGCGAAGACCTTTTATTGCTTCCCCCTCCTCCCCTATGGCAGAGGGGGGAGCACTAAGGCTGCCTGTTCATGGGTGTTGCGGTTTTACGCCCGCGGGCAAGCAGATTTCTGTCGTGGAAGGACACTATAGTCACCGCAATTATCCTATCATTATGATAGGTTCATCGAGGAAAATATCGTGACATGCCGCAAATTTTATACTTGAGCGGAAAATTGTGGCGGATTTCCATTTGTGTACATCGGGCTGCGCTTTCCATAGTTGTCCTATGGCAAGCGTTCATTGTGTTACCCGCATGTGGATTATCGCCGCGGATAACGCAATGCAGAATTGCCCGTGGACAGGAGGCCTTAGGGCTTTTACCCACTAGCGTTTTTTTCATGCTGCAATATCGCTGCGTTCCCATTGAAAAAAGCGCAGCGATATCACAGGGGAAAAAAAATCCTCCATGACTCCAATCTGGCGATTAGAATAATCCCCGGATCACCAAACCTTCTGTAGTAATCAGTGATATAACATGTAAGATTGTATCGCTCAAGAAAGGCGTCCAGGCCCCTCTTATATTCTTTTACCAACTTTGCCATCACCACGTCCTCAGGCTGAGAGTTCCATAGTCTCACTGCTCTTACAGTAAAGAACCCCCTTCTATATCGGTGTAGAAACCTTCTTTACTCTAGATGTAGAGGGTGCCCCTTGTTACAGTCACAGTCCTGGGTATAAACAGACGATGGGAAAGATCTCTGTATTGTCCCCTGATATATTTATACATAGTTATTTGGTCGCCCCTCAGCTGTCTTTTTTCTAAACTAAATAATCCCAATTTTGATAACCTCCCTGGGTATTGTAGTCCGCCCATTACGTTTATTACTTCAGTTGCCCGCCTTTGTACCCGCTCAGGCTCTGATATGTCCTTCCTGAGTGCCCCTAGACCTCTTTTAATGCATCTGATGATCCTATTTGCCTTGGCAGCGTTACTTCAGTTAAGTTTACAGTTAACTAAAACCTCCAAGTCCTTTTCAATGTCAGTGTTACCCAGTGGTTTCCCATTTAGTGTGTAATGGTGACATGTATTTCCCTGCCCATGTGCAGAACCTTATATTTATCATTGTCCCTGCCATTTCTATGTTTTGCCTCTAGGTGGCAGAACTTACCTTACTATGATTTTGTACTTGCTATAGGGCACAGAGCTTTCCCTGTACAGTTCCACAGAGTTTATGGTTAAAAAAACCAGACAAATCCCATTACTATAAAAGTAGTTATTTTATATGAAACATAACTATGTTTTAACCAGCCAGCTCCTTTGTGAAGACCCGATGTCCAGGTGCGGATTTTAATTATAAAATCCGTGCGTGTCTCCTGCACAGGAGATCTGCGCGTCTTGCCACCCATAGGGATGTATTACCATCCGCATGGCAAGTAAAAGCATGCGGATATGATTTTTTTTCCAGTGTGCGAGATGCACGCATAGGAAGGAATCGCAGCATGCTTCAATTTCCAGCGGGTCCAACAGCGACGGGTTCTATTGAAATCAATGGAATCCACCCTCACCACAGCACACCTGCAGCTGTCACTGTGGAGGTGCTACAAATCCACAGGAAAGCAGGAGATTTGAAGGAAAAAAAAAAAGCCCAGACACATCCGCAGTGCTGAAGAAAGAAGATCCAGCCTGTACGGAGGGGAGCCGCGCTGGATTCGGTGAGGTAAGATAATGTTCTTCTCCTCTCCATGTCCCCGGGCACACAGGGATTCAGCAGTGTAATCCGTGCATGCAAGTGGACATAAGGCTTTAGGATTAGTTTTGACCACTCACAGATACAACTGAATATACAATTTATTCCATCATTATGGTTATAGTGTACAATCCACATGAATTAGGAGAAACAGAAAGAAACATAATTGCGGTTTCATGTCATGGTCAAAATTCTTGCAAATGGTGCAAATTTTCAGCAGTTTTTTTCCTACATAGATAAGTGATAATGATGCATTATAGTAGCAGCATTCTGCTGTTTTATTACAGCTAGGCTACTAACATGACCAGCCTTTGCAATGTCTTAACCCTTTCCAATCCACTGTCTGATGTCTGAAGACATTATGATTTAAGGCTGTACAGCTCCGATGTTAGAAGACGTCCATCGGGGTTCTCTTACTGTATATTGCCAGCCTCTCTGCTGTCGGAGCCTATCCAACGTGTCACCTCATGCAGTACTTGCTTTAGCCAACAGATAGCGCCATTGTATAACAGCAGAAAAAGAGTAAGTCCCCTAGGAAAACCAGGATACAAATTGGATTGGAAAGGTGTAGTTGTAATAATGGTATAATGATAAGGTCTTATGATTAAAAAAAGATCAATTGATTAAATGTGTTATAATTGAGAAAGCGACCTGGCTATGTGCTAGGAAAGAAAAGGGTTTTAAAGAATACCAATACCCCTTCCCTTTTATCCATATGGCCCAGACTGCGATCATGACTTCTCCCAGTCACAACCTGTGTCTGCAGAATTTGACACATAGACATCTGTGACTCCTCAATTTTCTAGCCACCTGCCTTTGTTTTGCATACTTCTACATAATCTTCCTATCCAGAGTGGCCCAGATAGTAATAAAGCATAAGAGTATTCCCTTTTTGTGCTCTCTGTAGGCACCACAGAGTAAGTACCACTTTTAGTGCCCCATACAAAGTAAAAGTGCCTTCTTTTATACTCTCACTAAGTAATAAAATCCTATACGGGCTCCTTTAAGTAACAATGCCCCTACTGTCCCCGTTCAGTAATAATAATGCCCCTCATGGCCACCTTCTGGTAATAAAAATAATGCCTCACTTGTCCTTCTTTTGGTAATAAGAATACTCCTCCTGATCATAATAATAATATCCCCTTTGCCCCCTATTGTATGCATTAAAATTAAAAACCACATACACTCACCTGGGTTTCATGGTCATGTAATCGCTACGTCTAGTGCCAGTCCCTAGCATTGGTGAGGCTGGAGACTGATTGTAGCAACCACGTGACCGTGTAATGTGAAAATCAGTGCAAAACCAATGCTGAGTGAACTTCAGAGCCCATGAGCCGAGAAGACAGACCCAGGTGAGTAAATGTGTTTTTTTTATTTTATGTCACTTCTGCAGTCAAATTTAAAAAAAATTGTCACCCCCAGCACCGGCCCCAGGACCCAATCGACCCACTGGGAATTTTCCTGGTGAGTTCACTGGCCAGTCCACCCATGCCTATCATCAATAGAAGACCTGAGAACAAAGATCCCCATTTCAATTTTCTGGTTTCTCCTGTCGCTAGCTGGTAATTTGACTCATTTTGACCACTACATTCCTCACTGTTTATTAGCAAGAGCTAACCTACTGGCAGAAAGCTACACGATAAGATGTGCCGCTAAAGTAGAGGATGTATATATACATTGTAGCTGCATGGTGCATCAACAAATACAAATGCTGAAGGGGTTAATATTTGCAGTTTCAGTGCACTGGTGTTGATTGACAGTTCCTGATCAATTCTGAATTAAAAGGGATTTTAATATCATATAGCTACAAGAAAAAGTAAGTGAACCCTTTGTAATTAACTCTTTTTCTACATTAATTAGTAAAAAATGTGGACTGGTTGTTATATACAGGACAATTATAGACAAACAACTGTAGTTGCCTGAGGTTGGGGCCCCCACAGCTCTTGTTTGGCTATCTCATGTGGAATGTGTATGTGTGTATGTCTGTGTCATTGTTGTCCCAACCAACTTGTATGTTCTTGCACCCCTGTCACCCTAACCTGCTCTGTGTGTTGTGAGCGGTTTCTGTCTGGGTTAGGATTGATTGGGGGGCAGAGTTTAATGTAGGGAGAGAGACAGAGAAGAGAAGATGTGGTAGGAGAGATCGGACACAAGAGGGAAAGCTGAGTCTCAGACCAGCCAGTCTGAGCCAATCACAAGCCAGGGAGATAGTGATACAAAGATGGTGGACCCAGCCGTCAGAGAGACTTTTTTCATCCCTGCAGCAGCGAAAGTACGAGTCAGAGCAGACCCCACGGAATCTGGAAGGAACACAGGCCTAGGCATTGTGAGTGCAAATTATCCCAACTAGGTCAGAAGTCCAATAATATTTGTGTATATTTATTAAAAGCGCCAAAATTGGGCAATTTTTTTTTAAATTCTCATTTTTTCACATTTTCAATTGTAATATAATAAATATGTACAAACATACTGTACACATTTTTGCTAGGATATATATTTCCATCCGTTTACCTTATTTTGGATGCAGATTTGAAAAGCTTTCGTTTTTTTAACCATTTAGAAGCCGTACAAATTTAACATTGATTACACTGCCCAATGATGATTTTGTTTCGGGCTCAAAATTAGCGTATTCTTATGTATTTTCATCTGCTGAATTCAAAAATCAACATAAAAATGACCGATTAGCTCTTGCTTTGGAGATACAGTGACATATCATTTCTTAGAGTTTACATTCTTATTTTGTTGGAGGTTTTTTTGGGGTGGGGGTAGTTCTCACACCTCTCATCTGACATAACACAACGTTCTCCATATGTTTGTAGGTTATAAACATAATAAGTGTTGCTATGACTGAGTTTCATATTGTTTTTGCTTTACCTTTTCTCAGAATTTCTGGTTTTGGAGTGCCTTTGAAGTGTAACATTTTCTATATCAAAATGCCACAAAAATGTGTAAATTTAGTGAAGAATTTTTGTTACATTTGTGGTGAAATAACATTTTCGTCTCAGAAACGCAATCTTATAAAGACTGCCTATCAGCATTATTTTGGTATGAATGTAGGGGACCAGGATAAGTCATGGGCTCCACATATATGTTTCAACTCTTGCTCAGTTAAACTACGAGATTGGCTGAAAAATAAAAAATTATCTATGGCTTTTGCCGTGCCTATGGTTTGGCAGTAGCCTACAAACCATACAGATGACTGCTATTTCTGCTTGACTCAGCCTATAAAGGTAGGATTGTCAATGAAGAAAACAGGAACAGTTCAATACCCAAATCTTCCATCTGCTATTCCACATTCAGATAGTTGACCAGTTCCTATTCCACCCCAACATTATGAGTTTAAAGTAGAAACTGAAGAAAGTGTGGAAAAAGAAGAACTCAACAAGCCTTCCACATCCCATGACCCTGACTTTGAGGTAAAAGATGATACATGGCACAGACTGAGTCACGCGGAATTGAGTGATCTCATTCGAAAGCTTGACTTGTCAAAGGAGAAGGCGTAACTTCTAGGGTCAAGACTACAGCAATGGAGTCTTCTCCAACGTCAGGGGGATCTGCTTCTTTTTTTCGGAATAAAACCAATCTGGTTGCTTGCTGCGACGTTAATGACTGGATAAAATGTTTGAATCTGAACCATGATCCAACTAAATAGAGGCTATTCATAGACTCCTCCAAGCTTAGTTTGAAAGCTGTATTACTTCACAACAGCAACCGTCTTCCTTCTTTTCCTGTTGGTCATGCAGTTCACGTGAAGGAGACTTTTATGCAAACATGACAGCCCTCCTCGACTCAATTAAATATGCTGAACACAAGAGGAAAATCTAAAATGGTTGTACTCTTAGGAATGCAACTGGGGTACACTAAATACTGTTGCTTTTTATGTATGTGGGACAGTAGGGATAGGAAAATATTTGAAAAGAGGTCTGCAGCACTTGGAGTAGGGATAGGAAATCAAATTACATTCAAGCGGACTGGCCTGCAATAAATCTTGACTCTGCCGAGAAAAATGTCGTTGCTGAGCCTCTTGTGGACCCAAAAGATGTTCTTCTTCTACCCCTTCATAAAAAGCTTAGTTTAATGAAAAACCAAAATGGTAAGAATTTTGCCATGGATTTTGGTGCAGTTTGCCTTAGGTCTTAAAGGTTGAATTCTGCTCTCAAAACCCACATACAGATTTAGAATCCGCCATGTACACTCATTGTCAAAAAACAATCTCTCCCATAAGAGAAGTTGTTGGAATGGAATGAAACTTTCTCTCTGATATTTGATACAAGTAAGTGATTACAATATCAGTGCAAAAGGATAATTAATTGTGAAAAACTGACCCCTTGAAAGGAGGCACTAGTACCCTGCTGTATCGTCTCTATCTTGCATACAAGATTTGATAAGGGGGAGCATGGAGGCTCTAGTACCCTGTTGTACCGCCTTTTGCTTGCATACAAGATGTCATAAGGGTGGGCATAGAGGTCTAATACCCTGTTGGGCCGCCTCTAGCTTGAATGCAAGATGTGATAAGAGATGCATGAAGGTTCAAGTACGCTGTTGTACTACCTCTAGCTTGGATGCAAGATATGATACAGGTGGCTATGGATGTCAGAGAAATTCTAAGTACAGCACCAATCAGGCCCACCCCACTTGCCCCGCTGCCGGCGGTAAAGAAGAAAACACCACACACGGAAGTCTGGTATAGTTCCTCACACGGGGACATGACTGCGCCGCGCGCTTTATTACAGATTACATGGGATCTCATACCCTTTGGTCTCATAACTAGAAATGGGTGATGAGCTCATTGGCTCAACTCCACCGTATAACCATATATGGAAAGTCCGGATTTCCGGCCTGAGATAGTGAAAGTTCAGATGCATAATTGAACAGTCGTTATCTTGATATGGCGCCTCTGGCTTATGTACAGAAAATCACGTATTCAATTAACTCCAGTGCAAAGAATCACCCACTCAATTCTAAGAAAGCAGCTAAGCATGCATTCTCCATATCTCTTCTCTCCTTCACTTTAACCTTCATCCAGTTTCTTTGGACATTCTTTCTCTGTTTGCCTTGCAAAGCATCTTGTCATATCTGATGTAAGGCGAAGTATTGTTTTTCATAGAGTTAGTACATATGAGAATAAAGTTAGTATACATATAAAAAGAAAGGCACATAACTATATCTATATAAATGTATATATTCCAGTGTTTTCTTTTCTACCTACAAGGATATATATATTTCCTTCTCAAACCCCCCTAAAAACTTAATACGGAGATCAAGCACCAGACCTTGCACTCTTCCTCGGTCGCCTCTCCCTTGTGTCAGGGTTTCTTCACTGCCCGTAAGTCCCTACTCCTAGGAGGGGGGATCCCTACCTCACCTCAGAAGGAGGCCATGGATTCCCTGGGCTTATTTCCGGGCATCCATACCCTCTATCTGTACAAGTTAACACCCCACAGGGTGTCCCCTCGCCGGAAGCTAAGGTCTTCTGCACTATCCCTAGGCAAATGGGAAGTCCACTGACAGTTCATCTTAGGAGATCGGGGCAGGCGAAGTACTAGTACATTTCTCCATTCTTCTGGTAACTTACGTGGTTGGCATTATCGGAACTGGCTCTTCATCTTTTTCAAACAAGGGAAATTTTGGTGTCATATTGTCCAGTCCCTTACTCACACTCTTTTTGATCAAAGGGATAATACACATACAGAAAGTTGCATACCCAACCTCTTTCTGCTAAAATCATATCCAGGGCCACTCTAGGGCCATGGATGCAGTGGGCCCTAACTGGTCAGCTAACCCTTGTAAAGCATCTCTGGTGTAGTTTACAAATCTCTGCCGATTGTAATAGATATAATTCATCCAATCTACATTATTATTAACAGTGACAATAGCAAATAAGGACTCAAAACCTGCTTTAATCTGATCTCAAGAATTAAATTCATCCCGCACCCCCCTTGGCACTCCTATTACATCTATGTATACATGTGGATCAAAGTTACCACCTTGAGTGTCAACATCTCTCTTAGCACGATGCGGTATTGGATTCTTACCCTCAGTGTACTCTTCATATTGCACATTTGATTGTATTAATTTGTTCTGAAACAGGGGGCTAGTGTACAGTAGTCAAAGGTGTGTGTTAGAGGAATTGTACCACATTATAGCATGTAAAGGATATGCAGGATCATGAGTTTTTTCAGTGCGAAGTGTGGATCCAAGTGGGCTTTCCTTCGAGCTTGACTGCAGTTGGGGTGGTAAGCAACATCTGGTAAGGACCTTTAAACAGGGTTTCTCTCTCAAACTTTTTACATAGACCCTGTCACCTGGGTTCAGATTGTGACACTCATCTGTAGGACCTGGGAGAAAAGCAGAGACTGCAGAATGCATTATTGACAATTCCTTGGAGAGACCTATGACAAAATTAACAAGAAAATCATTCCCCAAACTCTGATACTGTGGCATGTACCCTCCTAAGAAAAAGAAAAACCAATGGGAGACACTCAATTCAAGATTTGCCCGCTTTCTTCATTGCCTTTTGTATCTACTTTCCCACTACTCCGTGGATGGTAGGGTGTGTGAAAAGCCTGGAATATACCCAAAACAGACATGATGTGTTGCATTATTTCACCTGTGAAGTGTGTACCTTTGTTTGACTCAATCACTTCCGGTACCCCGTATCTGCGGATTACCTCATTCATGAGCTTCATTGCGGTTACCTGCTTATTTACTTTGGCAACAGAGTAGGTCTCCAACCTGAAAAACATCAACAACAACAACAAGCACATATTCATGCTTCCCAACAAGTGGGAGCTGAGTGTAGCCAATTTGCAATCCCTGAAATGGGTAGAGTGGTCTAGGCAAGTGTTATGTGGCAAATTTACTTCTGCCCTGTTGCTTATGGCAAAGATCATGCAAAATTGGACAAATGATGCAGCAGCTACAGAAAACCAAGGAGCCACCCGTCCTCGTTCATGCGTTGACATAGAGGTGCGTCTTTCCGTGCGTCAGCTGGGCCATCATGGGGCACAGGGACCGTGGTAGGCAAGTGCTGTTGACTGTTCACCATATGCCGTCCCTTTTTATTCCATTTTTCCTTTTCTTCCTTGCTGGCTTGTAACTGTAAAGTCTTTAGCATATCAAAGTTCAAAGTTTGTATCAAAGTCCAAATTCATATCAAAGTCCAAGATCATATCAAAGTCCAAGGTTTAGTCAAAGTTATTGTTAAATTCTTCTTTTCTTCTTTTCTTCCACGGCTTGAGGGCCGCTACTTTTGCTGTGTGGTCTGTGATGGTGTTGCCTCTTGCTTCTCCGGTGTAGGAATTGATGTGAGCTTTCCACTTTGTCGGGTAGAAGTAGGGCCTCCGTGAGACCGCTGCATCATTTTTAATTGGCTGTCCTGCTGAGGTAAAAAACTGTCTGGCCTTCCCTGTTGGGCCGTAATCATGAGCTATGCCAAATGCATACCGGGAGTCAGTGTAAAAGGTTGCCGTCTTACCTGTGGCCACTCTACTCGCCTCAGTGATGGCCTTTTTAGTTCCGCTTCTTGTACTGCGACATGCGGAGCATTCTGCTTTTAGGACATCTTGTTGTGTGACCACTACATATCCAGTGTGGAGTCGTCAATCACCCTGGTACCATCTATAAAAAACAACTCAAAATATGCATTGTTAACAAGGGCTTTCAGTAACTTTTTAAAACTTAAATTTTCTTGTTGCATCAATGCTAGACAATCAGGCTGATATTCTATTTCAAAAAGATCAGAATCTTGTTGCAAAAAATTTAAAAATGGCTGATTTGCAATACCTAGATCACCTATGCCTTCTCCTCCCCCCCCCCCTTTGAACCAGGATACTCAATTGTAAGAAGAGTAGCCGAGTTCAAGGTAGTATCACATTGTAAAAAGATTTGATGGATGCAGATAAGGCCTGTAAGATGTTAGCACCAATAACAGAGACATGAGTTACATCGGGGCAGAATAATCTACAAACATCTATTAATATTGGAAATGTGATATCCTTTAAGCAAATTCATTATTAATCTGATCCTGCCTGCAATGTCTTATCAAATTTGAGAGAGAGAAAAAAAAACCAAAAAACTTTTACTAGCTGCTCAAGATCCTCACCCCCTCCCTTGTGGACAAGAGGGATGAAACATTACGTCCTTTACATCATCTAGCTCCACCCCTTCGATATTGATCGCTTGCGTCTTTTTTTTTCACACCTTCATTTCAGCTTAACCGTCCAAGCATCCACATCACAACCAAGTAAAGTCCCATGCATGGGGGGGACCTCCATCCCTAGTCAATATCTGCATCACACATCCCACATTCATCACAGCCTGAGCACTGGGCATTAACTTTCATCCATCCATGCGCTCAAGTCTGCTCCGTCACCCCCTATTGAAGGTGTCCCAGTACACACAGACGCACAGACAAAAAAAAGTTTGACAAACAAACATACATCAGTTGAAAAACATTGAGGTGAGTGCTATAATGTTATAAAGTACATGATTCTATTGAGATGAGATTGTGAATGAGCGCTATCTTTGACAAATTATGTGAAAAAAGTTTGCTGAGTGACTGAGACATTCTCTCTTTCTTATTTACTGAAGCTATTATATGCTATATTAAACACGAAAGTATTTTAGTTTCTGTGACCCTGAGTTTGGAGTGAAATCTGAAAGCCCCCACCTTTGTAAAACCAACTGTTATCTCTCCGAATATGCATTCACTGACTGAGTTGTTTTGCATTTTCAACCCCTGTATAAGTAAGAATATACCTTAGAAATTGCTATATTTCCTGCCTTGTAAGACAGTATAATTAATTAAATTCATTATAAGCTTTCATTCCATTTAAGCAAGCAAAGATATTTTCCAGGGTCATTATTTCATTCTCTCTACTTTGTTATCGCTTGACCTTGAAAACTAAACACAAGCTCTGCAGCTTCATGTAAACAATCTTTCTCATCTAAAAGCAAGCTCAGTTAACCATTTGCACATACAGTATATACATATATACACATATATATATCCATCCAGTATGGATTATACATATTATACACCTTTTCCTCTCTCTTTGCCAACAAATCACATGCATTGTAACCTTCTTCTCGACTTTGCTTGTTCCCCATATTTCTCTCCCTACCTAACTGCCAATGTAACCTTCAATAGACACTCTCCCGACACCCTCTTGATCACTTACTGTACTTTCCAACATTTCACTTACGGATACTTTACTAAACAAATAATGTGTACATACTTAACTTTCTCTGACTGTCTCTCTCTCCTCCTCACTCCAGCACTTTCTAGCAAACCTTGGTCTTTCAAGGCACGCTTCTTGGTCCTAAAGACCTCCTCCCAGACACCATGCTGTAATCTACCGTGCGGGTCCTTGTTACACATTTTCATAAGTTTTCTTACATTTTACACATTGGAACTCCTGTCTCTCCTCCACCAATTGATCCGCACGGCGGCGGCCCATAAAGGGCTCTGTCTTCTTTAATAAGATCTTACGCATATTAGAACAACAACAATAATAATAACACGCTCCATAGAGTGCATCCCTCTTAATTCCAAATTGTCAGCCCCTTATATACCGGCAAAACAACCGAGGGTCCTTTCTCCTATGGAACCAGCCTCACAGAATGCATCTCTCTGAAATCAAATCGTTAGCCCCATATATAAGGCAAAACAACCGAGAGTCCCTTTTTCTATGAGACCTATCTCATAGAGTGCATCTCCTCCTCAGCTAAACCATTAACTAACTAAACTAAAATCGAGGGTCCCTTCTTCTATGAGACCTATCTCATAGAGTGCATCTCCTCCTCTGCTAAACCATTAACTAACTAAACTAAAACCGAGGGTCCCTTCTACTATGAGACAAAATGAAAAGTAAGAGGAAAAAAAATTCTGCAGATACAACAATCTCCACTATTGTTAAAACACTATGGACTTCAAAGTACAAATAGACTACAGACTAGTTTCTGGGTGAGCGATTGGTGCACATATCACGGTCAGTGGTCCATGACGGCAAACCCGAAGCCCACACGAGTTACCGTGTAGAACTCTTAACCCAACCCGTCCGGTCACAAAACACAGATAGTCCCTCCTGCTGCAAGACTCGCAGTGTAAAACACAACATAAATATATGCTGGTCTTACCTGGAGTTCTGTGAGTTGATCAGGCTCGGTTTGCAGCAGGACGGCTTCCCCGTGGCGTGGATCCGGGTGGACAGGGCTGCACGGCTCCGGTTTTGTCGTCCCGGGTTTCGGCACCATTTGTCAGAGAAATTCTAAGTACAGCACCAATCAGGCCCACCCCACTTGCCCCGCTGCCGGCGGTAAGGAAGAAAACACCACACACGGAAGTCTGGTATAGTTCCTCACACGGGGACATGACTGCGCCGCGCGCTTTATTACAGATTACATGGGATCTTATACCCTTTGGTCTCATAACTAGAAATGGGTGATGAGTTCATTGGCTCAACTCCACCGTATAACCATATATGGAAAGTCCGGATTTCCGGCCTGAGATAGTGAAAGTTCAGATGCATAGTTGAACAGTCGTTATCTTGATATGGCGCCTCTGGCTTATGTACAGAAAATCACATATTCAATTAACTCCAGTGCAAAGAATCACCCACTCAATTCTAAAAAAGCAGCTAAGCATGCATTCTCCATATCTCTTCTCTCCTTCACTTTAACCTTCATCCAGTTTCTTTGGACATTCTTTCTCTGTTTGCCTTGCAAAGCATCTTGGCATATCTGATGTAAGGCGAAGTATTAAGTTTTTCATAGAGTTAGTACATATGAGAATAAAGTTAGTATACATATAAAAAGAAAGGCACATAACTATATCTATATAAATGTATATATTCCATTGTTTTCTCTTATCTACCTACAAGGATATATATATTTCCTTCTCATGGAGGCTCTAGTAGTCTGCTGTACCACCTCTAGCTTTCATACAAGATGTGATAAGGGCAGCATGGAGGCTCTAATACCCTGTTGTACTGCCTCTAGCTTGCATACAAGATGTGATAACGGTGGGCATAGAGGCTCTAGTATCCTGTTGTACGGCCTCTAGCTTGGATGCAAGATGTGGTACAGCATGCATGAAGGCTCTAGTACCCTGTTGTACCACCTCTAGCTTGGATGCAAGATATGATATGGGTGGCTATGGAGGCACTAGTACCCCGTTGTACCATCTCCTGCTTAGATAAAAGATGTGATATGGGCAGGCATGGAGGCTCTAGTACCCTGTTGTACCGCCTCTAGCCTGGATGCAAGATGGGATATGGGTGGGCATGGAGGCTCTAGTACCCTGTTGTACCACCTCTAGCTTGAATACAAGATGTGATACGGGGGCATTGAGGCTCTAGTACTCTGTTGGGCTGCCTCTAGCTTGGATGCAAATTGTGATACAGGGGGGCATGGAGGCTCTAGTAACCTATTGGGCTGCCTTTAGCTTGGATACAAGATGTGATACAGGCGGGTATCCTGTTGCATCATTTGCAGGGAACGGGGCTTATGGCTGGCATCAGAATTGTGGAGGGAGTGTGGGGACTCCCACTGCTTCCCTAAAAGAAGCTCTGCAACTTCCTCCTACACCAAGTCCCTCCGGCTCCTGATATGGTACTCCACTCTCCTGATGTACCACAGGATGGGGTGCCCCTGCACCAGATAGATCAAGTGCTCCTCGTCTATATAAATGTATGTCGTGTTTTTGAAAGTTGCCAACAACTCCTGCCTCCACGCTGCTCCAAACAGGCCTCCACACTGCTAAGAAGCTGATGAGCACGTCCGCTTAAATTTGCATATATTCCCATAGCAATACGCATGAAAATGCATCACAGAAACATTGCAAGACAACACAAGGCAATGCGAGAATACAGAGGGTCCTTAGGAACACATGGGCAAGAAGACATACCATTCTGAAACAAGACAGGACATGCTGCGGTTTTTAATTCTCGCAGGATCACATAAAGAGAAAAGTCGCACATGGGAATAAACACATTGAAAAAAATACATTTCATAGTTGTGTCATTTTCCGGGCTCTTGCATCGCAGAAAACTGGCGCAAGTTTCTCGCCTGTGTGATTCCGGCCTTAGAAGTAAAGAGACATTCATGTCTGAAAATTATTTTGATAGTGTATATTTTGATGTTCTGCAGCAGCTGTGGCACAGCACTAAAAAATACACCCTGCAGCTGGTAGGATAACGGTGTGAGAATGGCATTTTTTGCCACATTTTAGAGTCCTAAGGAAAATGATCATACTATATACATTTAGAAGAACTTTTATATATGGCTTTAAGCTAAGCACAAAACTTTATATTCCCAGTAAAGTAATGGAGCAGCTTAGAGTTAAGATAAGTAGGTATATTTTCATAGATGCTAAATAAACAAAAATTAACTTCAAAGTCAATTAGTTTGAATTATTATGTTTAGTTTACCTGTTTGTACAACAGCTTCTTGGATTTCGCATAAACATTCATCTTGAGCTCCCAAAGCTTTTCTGAAATTTAATTTGTTTTAAAGGGGTTGTCCGAGGCAAAACCGCAAAACTTTATATTATTAGCCCATTCCCCCTGTCACCCCCCGTCATAAAGCAGCCCTTTTGAGCGGTTATAAACCGCATCCTACTTACAGTTTAGCAGAAATAATAACTTTTAAACTTCTCCATGTAAGATGGCGCCTGCGTTGTCCCTGGGTGCGTTCCACGGTGCAATGCTCGCTCTTCCTGGAGGCCTTCATGCGCGCTCCCGAGACGCCGGTCACGTGAGCAGGTGACTGACGTCATCGGTGGAGGCGTGCACTTGCAAATGAATGAAACGCCGCTCCAGCCGCCACATTGGCTGGTCGGCAGAAAGCGTCACAGCGGGAGGTGGAGTCTACCGGAGAAAACAGCAAACAGCTGTTTCTCCCATCTCTTGACCACACAGAAGCGCAGGTAAGTGCACCTTTCCGCGGTACTCTTTCATGCTTTTATTAGCACAGGATCATTGCCTTATGCAGTGAGTCTGTGCATGAAAAATGTATTGTGCATGCCCTGTATAGTAATGTGTCTTACATTTTTACAGTGCCTGCCATGTGCTGCGTTTTTTTTTTCCTGCTGTGTGCTGCTATCGCGACTGCAGTGTTTATTGTGCATGCCGCCTGCTTCCATTCGCCTGCCATGTGCTTATTTTTTTTTTTTTTGTGCCTACCGTGTGCTTTCATGTGCCTGCCGTGTATTTTTTTTTTCTTTTTTTTTGTGCCGGCTTTTTTTTTCTTTTCTTTATTTTTGTGCCTGCCGTGTGCTTTCATGTGCCTGCAGTGTATTTAATTTTATTTTTTTGTGCTTGCCGTGTGCTTTTATGTGCCTGCCGTGTGCCTGCCAGGGGTATTTTTTTTTTTTTTTGGTGCCTGCCGTGTGCTTCTATGTGCCTGGCGTGTTCTCGTTTTTTTTGTGCCTGCCGTGTGCTTCCATATACCTGCCGTGTGCCTTCCATGTGTTTTTTTGTTTTATTTTGTTTTTTGCCTGCCGTGTGCTTCCCTTTTTTTTTTTTGTGCCTGCTGTGTGCTTCCATGTGCCTGCCGGGTTCTAACATGTGCCTGCCGTGTGCTTCTGTGTGCCTGCCATGTGCTGCTTTTTTTTCTGTGCCTGCCGTGTGCTTCCGTGTGCCTGCCATGTCCTTTTTTTTTTTTTCTTTTTTGTGCCTGCCGTGTGCTGTTTTTTTTTTGGTGCCTTCCGTGTGCTGTTTTTTTTTTTGGGGGGGCCTGCCGTGTGCTTCCATTTGCCTGCCGTGTGCTTCCATGTGCCTGCCGTGTGCTTCCGTTTGCTGCTTTTTTTTGTGCCTGCCGTATGCTTCCTTGTGCCTGCCTTTTTTTTTTTTTTTGTGCCTGCCGTGTGCTTCCATGTGCCTGCCATGTGCTGCAATGTGCATGTGACTGCAAACTGCTTTGAATCAGCATACATTCCGCACAATTCATTCATACAATTATCATGCAATCTTCGGAAAATTTGCATGGAATAGACATAGCATCTGCATGCAATCTACACACAAACACTGCCTTCAATCGACACTATTAACCTGCATTCTACATACAATATGCATGCTATCTGCCTACAGACTGCGGATAATGCTAGCTATCAACAATCTGTCCACAATCGCCCAGTAATCAATCTAAAATTTGCCTAAATTATGCCTGCCATGGACCTTTAAAAGATTGTTATTAGAAAATGCTGCTGCTTCCATAACTGTTATTGAAGTGCCACTAACTTGGTGTTTTTTTGTTTTTTTAAAAGTTTTTTTGTAGTCCAATTCAAGAACAAACATGTACCAGGAAGATCTTGAATTTGAGGAGCTTGATTATTCATCCGATTCTTTTGGAGAGGTAAGTTTTTGCTGAAAATAGAAAGGTTGCAGCAAACCAATGGTAATAAACAGAATACATTTTTTTTTTTTTTAGCAGGACTTTTAATCTGATAGCGAGGAAAATGATGAGGATTTCCCCGAAACTCGGCATTATTCGGCGGTATGTGTTGAAATATGTATAAAATTTTTTTTGTTTATTGTTTGAAACCGCAACTATGCATCAGTCCTGTACAATTTATTATTTCAATACATTATTTCGTGTGCATATACACACATACATGCGCGTGTGTATGCATATACACATGAACGTACGTGTGTATCTGTATATACATACACACGTAGGAACGAGTGTATGTGTATATACAGTCACACGTAGGAACGAGTGTATGTGTATATACAGTCACACGTAGGAACGAGTGTATGTGTATATACAGTCACACTTAATTACGTGTGTACACACACATTATATTTAATATATATATATATATACACACAGACACACGCGTGTACGTGTTTAGGCATACACTGGTACGCACGCGTGTACGTGTTAATGCATACACACCCGTAAGTCAGTATATACATACAAACACGTACGTACATCTGTGTATATACATACAAACTCGTACGTACGTCTGTGTATGTATGCACATATACATACAGGAATCTGTGCCCTGCCTAATAAGGATGATCATGCCGCTTTCAGCAACACCATACAATTAAAAATGTACCCCTTCCTTTTTTCCTAAAACATTAAATACAGTATTCTTCATATTAATCCCTTCTTAGGTTCAACAACAACTGGCAGACTCGCTATATGCTCAGGCGGACATAAGCAGTCTCCAGTGTTTTCAAAACGATCCGCAGGGTGCACCAGAAGCGGGTGCTTCAGGATCCACTGAAGATCCCCATGGCAGGCTTGCCAACAAAGAGTGGTGTCACTGTGGGCAGTGCATTTGCATGCCCACAGTGGCGGAGTGTGTCTGTTGTCGAGAACACGAAGTAGTCCTACAGATGTTACCAGAAGCTTGCGTATGTGTTACACAACATCCGTTATTTGCTCAGTATGCGCTTGTGCGCGAAAACATAGAACACGCGATAAGACTATCTGCACTGGTCACCCGGAGACAGTACGACACCACAAACAATAGGTATTTATTACAATTTTATTGTACAACACACAAGACAATGCAAGTATAATTTTTAACAAAGGAAAAAGTTTATTTGAAAAGGAAAAAAGGTTAGTGAAAAAGGCAACATGGAAAAACATAAGATATCAATGCGTCTTTTTTTTTTGTTTTCATGTAGACTATTAAAAAAATTTTAATAACTTTAGAAATATTAATATATTTCCTTTTCGTTTTTTCTTAGGGTTATGCGTGTGGGTGCATATCGCTCTTATACAGCGTGGATACATGGATTCTTGGGGAAAAACAATAGAATCCCCATACCAGCGTGTGTGATTAAATCAATACGGACAGCTTACCCTGATCCGCAAGGAAATTACACTGGTTTCCAGTTCTACATGGACCCGACTGAAAGCAATTTGGATTTCCAGTTGAACTTGTAGGATGTTTTAATTTGTGCAATTTTGTATTCAGGCTTTACAGATTTTAAAATGTTAATACATTTTTTTGTGAAATATAGTGTGTGGTTTTTTTATTTGGAACGTCTCGACTATAATCACTAATCGTTCTATCATTATGTATATACATGACTACATATGCGTATGTTAGTGTGTATAATATATACACACACAAACTGTGGGTTGTGTGTGTATGTATTTTGACACACATATATATCTGTATGCCTGTGTATCTGTCTGCCTCTCTCTATCTATCTGTCTGCCTCTCTCTATCTATCTGCCTCTCTCTATCTGTCTGCCTCTCTCTATCTATCTGCCTCTCTCTATCTATCTGTCTGCCTCTCTCTATCTATCTGCCTCTCTCTATCTGTCTCCCTCTCTCTATCTATCTGTCTGCCTCTCTCTATCTATCTGTCTGCCTCTCTCTCTGTCTGTCTGCCTCTATCTGTTTTTCTGCCTGCCTGCCTGTGTATTCCTTTGCAGGTCTCTATAAGGGAGGAGGGAGCTGTCCAGTGCTGAACCTTTCCCCTGCACAGCGAGGCAAGGCTTCGTTATAGCAAGGAGCTGTCGAGTGCTGAAGTCTCAGCAGAAAGTACTGTAATAGCTGCAATGCACTCCCAACATCGATGGTGTGATGGAACAAATAGTTTTCTTCACCAAAATATGTGTGGGTATATATGCGTGTACACACATATATATAGTATACGCGTGTATGTCTATGTATGCATGTATGTAACATACCCACAGGTGTGTGTGTATGTGTGTAATACATACATATATGCATACGTCTGCGTGGGTGTGTATGAGAGAGATTATATATATAAATATATATATCTCCCAGACAGACGTAACCATGTACACATGTACGCTTGTACACTTGGACAAGTGGACACTTGGACAAGTGGACACGTGGACACTTGGACAAGGTGCGCGTGCGTATGTATTCGCAAACACATGCACCTACTTTGTAAGTCATGTTAGTACAATAACTTACATCAAAAAAAATTTGCAATGAGGTATTGGTTAATAAAATGACCAAATTAAGAATTTTTGTGCAAAAACATTTTATAAATATTATGGCTATACTTTTAAATACGAGTGTCATTAATTTGGTCATTTTACCGTAAGCCCGCAATCCACGACAAGGATCCTCATTCTCTTGCGAGACCAATCTAAAAAAATTAAAAATTCCCTAACTAAAAATTCTACCGTAAAGGACCGAATTTTTTACAAAATTTAAAAAATTTATAAAAAATTTAAAATTAGTTAGAAACACCCGTGGAAAAATGCATAGGATTTATGGGATAAGACCGGCAACATTTCACATTGTACCAGTTATACATTCTATACAAAAAAGACATTTTATGCAGATGATTGCAAAGAGTAAAAAGGGATGTTAATGCAATTAACAAAAGGGACTAGAGGGCATAGGAAATAAATAAGGATAAGTGACCAAAATGTTAAATAAATATCACTATACACACATGGAAATAAGATTGCAACGCACATGTAAACTATACAAAAGACAAAGTAAGTAATAAAGAGACACAGATAAAAGAGACAGACGAACCGTTGAAAATTGTAGTTCACTTATTTACAATAGACAGACATGAAACAATGGTTGCACATGATACAAAAATATTACTAAATTTTTCGTTAAAGTGTGTTTTTTTTTTTTTTTTTTTTATACCCACGAAAATTTTTTCTTGATTACCTTGGAAATCGACTTTGAAATTTGTGAACCAATTCCTCTTCACTGGGTTTCACAACAGGTGCAATATTATGAGGGAATTCTGAGGATTTTGAATGCCAGGAGATGGACATCTCACCTTTGGCGAACATCACAATCTCACGAATTATGTCAAATACAAATGCAATGGACTTAGGCTCATAAAGAGCTTTCAAAATCCACTGCTTCCGTGCTTTTGAGTACTCCACTCGGTAACACTTCCGGTCCTCTATCCCGTCTTCTGATTGCGTTTTTCTGAGCTTTTGAATCCTACCTACGTTGTAATTGTGGTCTAGAACAGCAAGTTGCGTTCTAGCCACCATTCCGTCATAAAAAAAATGAATTCGTTTGGGCCTGTATTTCAATACACTTGCGTGAAAAATCTCCAAATCGCCAGTGTGACAAAAATTGGAAAGATGGCGGATGTCTTTCAGTAAACTTGTTTTCAGAACCACGGTTTTGAATTTGGTATGTGCTGTAGTGTTAGGGGCTAACCAAGCGGTGGTTGGTTCAAGAAGGGCGTGACTGCAGCGGTGATATTGGGCATTGTTCTCCCACTCGTGAACGTTGATAATGTGATTTGTTGCCGATTTCCATTTTTCTACCAGTAATTCGGGATTTTTTTGACTGGTATGCGAACACCACCACAGATGATTTTTGAGGCTCGATATCCACGGGGAAATGGTTGCGCAGTGTGTGCTTTTGGAAGCCACAAGCAACTGCTTGCCGACAGCTTTGGCCACATGCCAGACATCAAATTCATGCATAATTTCTGGGAATTCCTGGCGCATTACCTTACGTATGGAGACATGCCGATCAGTTGTGACTATTTGAATGTTTAATTCATCGGCGATCAATTCAAGTAGTGTTTTCCGGAATGCAGTGGTTTCGAGCGAAACTGACGAAGCAGGTGGAACAAGTTGTTCCACCGTGAAGCCCACAATTTTTTTGCTCTTCAACTCCAAAAAAGTATAAACGGTGTACTTTGCTGAAAAACCCAGGCTATCGGATAGCCCATCGCCAGCTAAATACAAGGGTGTTGATTTCATTTCTGCTATTAGATTTGCCCTCTGTTGCATCCAATGATTATCTATCACTGAGAATAATAAGTGATGTTGGTGGCGGTAGAAAGTGGTTTTTGAGATTCCTTGAAGTTTCAGAATATGTAGCATATTACTAACTTTTGCAAAATTAGATCCGCTAAGAAGGACACTGGAAGCAAGTAAAATGTTCCCCGCCGGGCAATTGTGGATGAGTGGTTGGCTTCGCCACAAGTTGCAGGTGTAGCCTCTTTCACAGAAAGATTTCACAATTACCATTGATCCCTTTGGGAAAATCTTGACATGAGTTAGTTTAAGAAAGCATTGATTTCGGTAAGGGCAAGGGATCATTGAAAATAAACCCATCAAGGAGCTTTTGAAAACTATGTACTTTTCTTCAGCGGATGGGTCCATCTCTGTTGGAGCTAAGGTTACAAATTCTGGAAAGGGGTAGCTCAAGGGGTTATTGGAATCAGAAGGAATGGCAAAATCCTCACTACCGGAACTCTCCGATGCTTGCGATGCTTTGAATGTCGAGTCGTTTTGATCATCAGAAAAAACACTTGAAAGGCTTTCCTCAAAAGTAGAAGCAGTATTGCAACTTGAGGGTTGCATATTGATTCTATCGGCCTCATTGGCTGTTTTGGATATTGGGCTCTCTTCTGGTATCTCTTGGAAGGCAGTATTACCCATATTGGTTTTTAATGGTGTAGAAGAGCACGGAGTGCCCTGTGGGATTTTAAATGAAATTGGATTCCGGTGTGGACTGGCTTCTACTTCATTGCATTGGATGCCAATGCTTCTTGACTGGAGTTGTGTCCTGTGTTGCGATTTATTTGCCGCTGCTTGACAGGCCTTGCATTTACCCCTCCCTGCATTGCTTGCTTCGTTGTCGGTTTCTCTTTGCTCAAACTGTCTTTTGAAATTGACAATTACCTTTGCATCTACTGTACAACCTTCACTGATTACTGTCATAGGAATTTCTAGCTGTGTTTCATCACCTTGTAGATACACGTCGACTGTCATTTCTTGAACCGCGCTAGGTGCAACCAGGGTAGATTCTTCGTGCGAAGTGTCTTCGCGCGAAGTTTCTTCCCTCGAAGTTTCTTCCCTCGAAGTTTCTGTGGCTGAACTTTCTGGCTGCTGCGTCTCCCCAATTCTTCTGCGTTTTCTTGAAGGTTCACCTTTCTTCGCTAACCGGGTCTCAATTTCCAACGCTGTTGGGAATATACTTGGCACAGCATTGGGCTTCAATTTTTTACAGTCGCCGACTGTTATATAGCAATCCTCCAAGAAATGTTTGCTGCACAAACGATAACTGTAAGAATCTTTTTTTGGGGAAATCTTAGTAAGCCACTCTTCAACGTCAACAAAGATGTGAGGAGCCTGCTGTAGCCAAAGTCTTGTTTTTTCGATATTCGTTGGAAAGACATGAAGACAAGCACTTTCGCCTCCCTTCTTCCAGTATGTAGTGCAAGTTGGAACCACGCAGCTAGGCATTGTGATTTTGTGTTTTAAAGTGACTGATCTGCTGTGTGTGGGAAAGAAAATGTGGTGCAAATACTCACCCTCCTGCAGTAACTTCGGAAGAATATCACGAGTCCAAACCCTGGAATCTCCAATGGCCACCGATGCGCTCCGACGTATACGCTCTGCATTTTAAAGACAAGAAGGTGTAGATCAACAGAGATGCTAAGCTACAACAACCAACCCACCCACCCACAGATACAGACCAACAGACACATCCATCCATCTGCACATACACATACATGCATGCATCCATCCCTATACACTCACACACAACCACACACACATCCGCCCATGCGGCCCCATCCATGCATCCACACAGACTTATGCACGCATCATCACGTACAAACACATCCGCCCTTGCGGCCTCATCCCAACGCCCATGCGGCCCCATCCATGCATCCACACAGACTTATGCACGCATCATCACGTACAAACACATCCGCCCATGCGGCCTACACACATCCGCCCATGCGGCCCCATCCATGCATCCACACAGACTTATGCACGCATCATCACGTACAAACACATCCGCCCATGCGGCCTACACACATCCGCCCATGCGGCCCCATCCATGCATCCACACAGACTTATGCACGCATCATCACGTACAAACACATCCGCCCATGCGGCCTACACACATCCGCCCATGCGGCCCCATCCATGCATCCACACAGACTTATGCACGCATCATCACGTACAAACAGATCCGCCCATGCGGCCTACACACATCCGCCCATGCGGCCCCATCCATGCATCCACACAGACTTATGCACGCATCATCACGTACAAACAGATCCGCCCATGCGGCCTACACACATCCGCCCATGCGGCCCCATCCATGCATCCACACAGACTTATGCACGCATCATCACGTACAAACACATCCGCCCATGCGGCCTACACACATCCGCCCATGCGGCCCCATCCATGCATCCACACAGACTTATGCACGCATCATCACGTACAAACACATCCGCCCATGCGGCCTACACACATCCGCCCATGCGGCCCCATCCATGCATCCACACAGACTTATGCACCCATCATCACGTACAAACACATCCGCCCTTGCGGCCTCATCCCAACGCTCATGCGGCCTGCACACATCCATGCATGCA
This sequence comes from Eleutherodactylus coqui, assembly GCF_035609145.1. Lineage (NCBI taxonomy): Eukaryota > Metazoa > Chordata > Amphibia > Anura > Eleutherodactylidae > Eleutherodactylus > Eleutherodactylus coqui. The sequence continues at coordinate 41,335 of NW_027101916.1, read as the reverse complement.
TTCATTCATTCATTCAGCCTCATCCATCCATGCATCCGCACGCACTTATGCACACATATCCAGCCATGCATTTATTCATGCACCCCAGACACCTCACCCCCCCCCCCAGTGCCCACAGCACCCCAGACACCTCACCCCCCCAGCGCCCACAGCACCACAGACACCTCACTTACCCAGGCAGCTGCACGGCTTGGATTGTGTTCGTCCCGGCTGGCGGCTGCTGGTCCCGTGTGGCTCCCGGCTGCTGGTCCCGTGTGGCTCCTGGCTGCTGATCGATTGTCCCGGCTGGCTGCTGGTCGGTTGTCCCGGCTGGCTGCTCCTGGATAGTCCCGGCTGGCTGCTCCTAGATGGTCCCGTCTGGCTGCTCCTGGATGGTCCCATCTGGCTGCTGCTGATTCGGGGTGAAAGGCTAGACTGCTCCTTCACCCGTGTTTAAAGGGACGCCGGGAACTGAATAGCCGCCCCTGCGCGCTCCCGTGCAGTGATAGCTCGTCTGCGCATGCGCAGATGAGCTGTATCCCGTGGGCACGCTGGAGAGGCTCGTTCACAGAGGGAAGAGAAGAGACTGCGCAAGCACGTCTAAAACGGACTGGTGAAGAAGAAATTAGACGGCACCATGGCGACGGGGACACAGAGACAGCGCGAGGACGGAGACAAGTAAGTGAATAACTTCTGTATGGCTCATATTTAATGCACAATGTATATTACAAAGTGCATTAATATGGCCATAAAGAAGTGCTTACCCCCACTTGCTTTCGCGGGACAACCCCTTTAAATGCTTTATGCAGGGCTCTTAAAAATGTACATCCTGCTTGTACCCAGCAAGATAATCATCATGTTATATGAGTAATGTATGGAGGGGGCAATATACATTAAAAGGAGCTTGGATAAACAAACAAAGGCTTCAGCCAAAAAAATAATAATGAACCCACAAAAGATAATTGGTTCACCAGCAGACGGTCTTTCAGAATGTTTGCACAAAACATAATCAATGTTAATACATTTGATGGGTACATAATTTAGTTTTATGCTTTCTTTAGAATTTAGCATTTGGAAGGACTTGTGTACAAGGTAGAGCTGTAAGCACTGTGTGCTGCCTTATGGTGCCTCCATAAGCTGCCATATCAAGGATATTTTCTGCCGAGAAGCAATGGAGCATAATCACTCAGACTAGCATTTCATATGCTGATCTAAGTACTGCTGTTCACCGTGATCGATCAGATTTTTGTCAAATTGGATTGGGACTCTTGCAGCCTCTGGTACGGCAAGCTCCTGGGTACATTCATGACTACACAGGTGTCCACAGGAATTCTGAGCCTAAAGTTGGTCTTCTCAGTTTTTTTTGGATAGGACGTGATGCGGTTTCTATTCATACTTGTATCCCACATGATGTGGCTATGTTGGCTTAACAGTATCATTTGAGACATTACAGCAATTATATGATTGATCTACAAGAATTTATCACAGAGGCCATGCTGATAAGTCTTTGGCTTTACCCAGAAAGAAACAAGATAGGAAGATGAAACTTTACATTTATTCCACATACTCTCCACTGATATCAACACTCTTCTTACATCGGTATTCCAAGTTCTGTAAGCCTTGCGAAAAGAAGGATTTCGGTTGTGCCTCAAACCAGTCATCCGTACCAGCCATGGTATCAGAATTGGTGTGAATTTTGGTACTCTTGAGGTGTTTCTTCAGGTTTGAAAACAGATGAGAGTTGGAGGGAGTTAGATCTGGTTAATAAGGTGGGTGGTCAACCAGCTGGAAGCCTAGCTCCACCAGTTTTGCCGTGGTTGCTTGTGCAGTGTGAGCAGAGGCGTTGTCTTGCAGGAACAATATTCCTTTGGACAGCTTGCCACGCCTTTTGGCCTTCAGAGCTGCCTTCAATTGGTCCAAAAGTTCAATGTAATACCTTGAATTGATGGTGGAACCATTTTGAAGGTAGTCCACTAGTAGCACGCCCTCCTTATCTCAGAACACAGAAGCCATCACCTTAGTGACTGATTTTTGCACCCTGAACTTCTTTGGGCGAGGAGAACCACTGTGCCTCTACTCTATTGACTGCTCCTTGGTTTCAGGGTCATACAAATAAATCCAGGTCTCATCCATAGTGACCAGTCGATCCAAGAAGTTCTTATCAGTCTGGAAACGCTGACAAATGGACTGGGAAGTTTTCACTCGCATGCTTTTCTGATCTTTTGTCAAACATTTGGGGACCCACTTTGCAGATAGCTTCTTCATGTTCAAATGTTCATGGATAATGACACAAACACGTTCACGAGAAATCCCCATGATGTCTGCTATTCCTTTAGCTGAAATTCTCTGATTCTCCAGTATGAGGTTGTGCACAGCATCGACGATCTCCAGGACAACAACCTCTCTCGGTCGTCCAGGACGTTCCTCATTATTGGTGCTGAAGTCGCCCGTTTTATATTTGGCAACCCAGTTCTTAACTGTAGAATATGAACGGCATTGATCCCCAAATGTCTGTGACATATCACCATGAATATCATTTACGGACTTTCCTTGCAGAAACAAGAATTTTATCACTCCTCTGCTCTCATTTGCTGTGAATATCGCCTTAGACTCCACCATTTTGTTTTCCCGACTGCCTAGATCACTGTTGCCATAAGCTACAAACAAAAAATTTTGAAAACATATATTAGACATATAAGGCTTTCATGTGATGTAACATTCGTTACCATAGAAACAAAAAAAGAACACAAAGCCAAAGACTTATCAGCACCCCCTCGTATCAGTTCTGTCTGGTAAACGGGGCTTTGAATACCCCGCCTCCAACAAAGCGAGCACTGTGATAGGATCGAACGCCGGCTATGACTGGCTGGCGCACGATCCAATCACAGCGCTCGCTTTGCTGGAGGAAGGGTATTTAAAGCCCCGTCACCAGAAAGAAATTATATAACATCAGAATGTGCCTCAAGCAATTATATGTATATAAATAAAAGTGGAAGGTGAATATGTAACTCACCTGGTGCTCGAAAGGTTAATTCATCTCACTGGGAGAACCCTCCGGCACCTGTTGTCCAAGTCGGCTTTAGGAAGTTTCTTTTTCTGTCCACTTTCTCCTTGGTGGGGAAGAGGCGTCCAGGGTAACACAGGCTTTTGCTCTCAGGCAAAGCCAGTTCAGGAATATCACTATATACTATTTAAAACCTACCCGCGCCATTATGAACTACGAAACTTCTATTGATAAAATCTTTTATTCCGCTACGTGTTTCAGAACTATTATTGTGACTTTGTGAAGTTTAATACATTGTTACACAGTTACATCTTCCGCCTTCCAATTCATGACGTAATGGATGTGGGAGGGATTCCCCTCTTTCTAACGTGAATCATCACCCGATTTAGTTTGGACCGCAAGGTGCGTCTCAATTTCTCTATCAACTTTATTGACCATCCTGTGATCTCAACAGGATTTATCTAAGTGCTCCGCCCTCAGTCATACACTGGAGATAGAATTCTTTTCATCATTATTATAAATTCATTCTTAAAACCTTTCCCTAAAACCATCTACCAGTATAATACTGTATAGATAAAATGTTGTTAACCAATTATATCTCATTTAAAAATATATTGTACACAAACATTATAAAATATGCATATGCATATTAGAAAAGCCTGTTAATAACCAGTGCCATCATAATCATAAATTAAGGATCATATTTAAAATATGTTACAATTAGAGATGAGCGAAAGTACTCGTCTGATGCTCGGGCGAATATTAGGGTGTTCGGGATGCTCGTTACTCTTAACGAGTACCACGCGATGTTCGGGTTACTTTCAGTTTCCTCTCTGAGACGTTAGAGCGCTTTTCTGGCCAATTGAATTTCTGGCCCTGTGACGTTCAAGCCCTATACCACCCCCCTGCAGTGAGTGGCTGGGGAGATCAGATGTCACCCGAGTATAAAAGTCGGCCCCTCCCGCGGCTCGCCTCAGATGCCTTGTGACTGAGTTAGCTGAGGGAAAGTGCTGCTGCTGGTGCTGCTGTAGGGAGAGTGTTAGGATGGAGTGTAGGCTTCAAGAACCCCAACGGTCCTTCTCAGTGCCACATCTATCCGTGTGCAGTACTGTGGAGGGTGCTGTTAGCAGTGTTGCACAATTTTTTTTTTTTCAAAATCGGCTGTCTGCAGAGCATTGCGCCCTGCAGTAATAGTCCAGGGACAGAAGTGGTGGTTAGGCAGGGAGAGTGTTAGGAGTGAGTGTAGGCTTCAAGAACCCCAACGGTCCTTCTTAGGGCCACATTTAACCGTGTGCAGTACTGTGCAGGCTGCTGTTAGCAGTGTTGCATTTTTTTTTTTTCAAAATCGGCTGTGCAGAGCATTGCGCCCTGCAGTAATACTACAGGGAGAGAATTGTGTAGGCAGGGCCAGAAGACATATATTATCTGATTGAATATAGTCAGTGGGCCTTTTCTTTTAAAAAAATAGGGAAAAATTGTATGTGCCCTGCCTCTGTCAGTCCTCAGCGTTCTGTGTACGTGTGTGGTGGGTGGAGATAGTAAAAAATTCATACGCAGCCAGCTACGTTTAACAGCAGGCTTGCGCCAATTTATTTCCTGCCTTCCTGGGAAAAATCACCGCTCTGCTGCACTTCATATAACTGCATTTCTGTGGAACAGATTTCTTATCTGATTGAATATAGTCAGTGGGCCTTTTCTTTAAAAAAAAAAGGGAAACATTCTATGTGCCCTGCCTCTGTCAGTCCTCAGCGTTCTGGGTACGTGTGTGGTGGGTGCAGAACGTTAACAAAAAACATACGCAGCCAGCTACGTTTAACAGCAGGCTTGCGCCAATTTCTTTCCTGCCTGGGAAATCAAATCACTGGTAATACACCATGCTGAGGGGTAGGGGTAGGCCTATAGGATGTGGACGCGGGCGAGGACGCGGAGGCCCAAGTCAGGGTGTGGGCACAGGCCGAGCCACTGCGGTGGCCAGGGGTAGAGGCAGGGCCAGACCGAATAATCCACCAACTGGTTCCCAAAGTGCCCCCTCGCGCCATGCCACCCTGCAGAGGTCAAGGTGCTCTACGGTGTGGCAGTTTTTCACAGAGACGCCTGACGACCGACGAACAGTGGTGTGCAACCTTTGTCGCGCCAAGATCAGCTGGGGAGGCACCACCACCAGCATGCGCAGGCATATGATGGCCAAGCACCCCACAAGGTGGGACGAAGGCCGTTCACCGCCTCCGGTTTGCACTACTGCCTCTCCCCCTGTGCCCCAACCTGCCACTGAGATCCAACCCCCCTCTGAGGACACAGGCAGTACCGTCTCCTGGCCTGCACCCACACCCTCACCTCCGCTGTCCTCGGCCCCATCCAGCAATGTCTCTCAGCGTATCGTCCAGACGTCGTTAGCGCCGCAGTTTGAGTGCAAGCGCAAGTACGACGCCACGCACACGCACGCTCAAGTGTTAAACGTGCACATTGCAAAATTGATCAGCCTAGAGATGCTGCCGTATAGGCTTGTGGAAACGGAGGCTTTCAAAAGCATGATGGCGGCGGCGGCCCCGCGCTACTCGGTTCCCAGTCGCCACTACTTTTCCCGATGTGCCGTCCCAGCCCTGCACGACCACGTCTCCCGCAACATTGTACGCACCCTCACCAACGCGGTTACTGCCAAGGTCCACTTAACAACAGACACGTGGACAAGCACAGGCGGGCAGGGCCACTATATCTCCCTGACGGCACATTGGGTGAATTTAGTGGAGGCTGGGACAAAGTCAGAGCCTGGGACAGCTCACGTCCTACCCACCCCCCGAATTGCGTGCCCCAGCTCGGTGGTGGTATCTGCGGGGGTGTATGCTTCCTCCACTAAACCCTCCTCCTCCTCCTCCTACGCAACCTCTGTCTCGCAATCAAGATGTGTCAGCAGCAGCACGTCGCCAGCAGTCGGTGTCACGCGGCGTGGCAGCACAGCGGTGGGCAAGCGTCAGCAGGCCGTGCTGAAACTACTCAGCTTAGGAGAGAAGAGGCACACGGCCCACGAACTGCTGCAGGGTCTGACAGAGCAGACCGACCGCTGGCTTGCGCCGCTGAGCCTCCAACCGGGCATGGTCGTGTGTGACAACGGCCGTAACCTGGTGGCGGCTCTGCAGCTCGGCAGCCTCACGCACGTGCCATGCCTGGCCCATGTGTTTAATTTGGTGGTTCAGCGCTTTCTGAAAAGCTATCCCCACTTGTCATACCTGCTCGGAAAGGTGGGCCAGCTCTGCGCACATTTCCGCAAATCCCACACGCACGCTGCCACCTGCGGACCCTGCAACATCGGTTTAATCTGCCAGTGCACCGACTGCTGTGCGACGTGCCCACACAGTGGAACTCTACGCTCCACATGTTGGCCAGACTCTATGAGCAGCGTAGAGCTATAGTGGAATACCAACTCCAACTTGCGCGGCGCAGTGGGAGTCAGCCTCCTCAATTATTTACAGAAGAGTGGGCCTGGTTGGCAGCCATCTGCCAGGTCCTTGTAAAATTTGAGGAGTCTACCCAGATGGTGAGCGGGGATGCTGCAATCATTATCGTCACCATTTCTCTGCTATGCCTCTTGAGAAGTTCCCTGCAAAGCATAAAGGCAGACGCTTTGGAATCAGAAACGGAGGCGGGGGAAGACAGTATGTCGCTGGATAGTCAGAGCAACCTCATGTCTATATCTCAGCGCATTGAGGAGGAGGGGGAGGAGCATGAGGAGGAGGGGGAAGAGACAGCTTGGCCCACTGCTGAGGGACTGGGGGGACTCCCCACTCTTCCCGCTCCCTTCCAATAAAACACGTGACCACTTCTTAGTAACAAAACTTCTTTATTAACAAAACTTCTTTATTAGACATCTATATATCACTCTATGCTGGTATAAATTATGTGGGAAGGCCACAGCTTATTTATTATTAATATATAACATCAACTTATTTCCTTCTTTCCATGCCTATCGCCTATTCTTAACTTCTAATGCTCTAAACCTTTCGAGGCGTGAGAATGCCCGTTACAGCCTGTACGCACCCTCAATCTTCCAGCTGGCATGGAAATACCGCTAAACCGCCACGAAGGATGCAGCCTGCCTACGCTGCCATCCGCCCCCCACATGCCAGCGTCAGCGCCGCCTCAACCCCGTCCTGCAACCCCGATAAGAATGTGTCCATGCCTATGTCGCTTAAATGGACACCATCCTTCCTCCACATCCCTGGCACCTTCTTCTCCAACTCCCAATGCCTAATGGCTACCCCTCCTATAGCCTTAACAAACTTTGAAATTTTAAAATTCACATTTTTTCTGACCCTGTCAATCGCCTCCACATCCCTTGCTTCCTTCCACACTCTCCTAGCGATTATGTCGGACCATACTATAACAGTCTCCTCAAAACATTTTTTAAACCTCAGCATATCCTCCTTCATGAGGGCGACAAACTCCGCTACCTTCACCCTCCCCAGATCATTACCGCCTGCATGAATTACTAGGATTACTTTTCCTTAAGACCATCTGCTGATACACAATACCTCGTGCAGCAGCCTGGCCCATTGTAAACCTCTTATCCCGTGCCATTTCACCTGGACCTCTTTCAGGCCCAGGTTCCTGCCAATGGACCGGGTCCCCGCTCTTTTCTCTGCCCAATGAATGAAAGAGTGGCCCACCACCCAAATCCTGAATGAATGCGTGCCAAACTCGCTGGGTTCGAAACCTAATCTCTTCAAGCATGAGCGCATGACCGCCCCAAATTGGAACTTGGTTAGTGGGGCGCCTGAAGCATGCGCCAACAGTTGTCCTTTTCCGCTGTGTTGCGACAAAAACTGTTTCAGCAACGCCACAGGACACGCAGCTGTCCCCAACGCCGTCAAGCGCAGCCACTCGCCTGCGCCATACACATTAGTCTTGGACTTTTTGATGCATAACTTTATATCATCTGTACTGCACAGCACATCCTCGAAACGCAACCCCCCCAGCTTCCTACAGCTGGGAGCCACTATTTCGCTCAGTCTCAATGCTGCGAAGAACGCTAACGAAAACGCAACCCGAAAGAGCAGCACCTCGCTTTCGTCTTTGCACACTGCTCCCAAAACGTTCAGCATTGCATTTAGCAATTCAAATGTTATCGGCCGCCTGTCGTCTCTTGACGACCTTTCTTTTTTCCAATCTTTAAGTATCTGTCCGAAGACAAAATCCTTTGTCACATCGCGCCGTCCGTGCAGGCGCAACAAAAACGCAATGGCCGATAAGTGCTTGCGCGCCGAGCTCGCCGATGCGCCCCGACGCCGCAGCTCCGCCATAATGTCTAACGTCACCGCTCTCGCCCGCGCTCCATCAGGGAATTGTCCCCCTGCTGCCATCAACCATGTTTTCCATATTGCATATATATATATCGCTTCCACGTCGATTCCGCAACGGAGTTGCGAATCAGAGTCGTGAGCTCTCTTCTACTATCTCTCATAAGATCGCCGGGCAACATATCCCTTTGACATCCGCTGTCGGGTGGAGTTCCCTGAATCTCTCCATCTGGAAACGAGAAAGAGCGTCAGCCGTGTTATTGTTTACTCCGGGTACGTGTCTCGCCTTCAGCTTCATATTATTTTGCAGGCATCTCAAGACCAAATGGCGTAAAACTGCCAAAACCAAGGGAGATCTGGATGTCTGCTTGTTCACCGCTGTCACTACAGCCTGGTTATCCGACCAGAAGCAGATATTCCTGTTTTCCAAAACCGGCCCCCAGATCTCCACCGCCACCATTAGCGGAAAAATCTCCAGCAGTGTTATGTTCTTCACCCACCGTCTTTCGAACCATTCTCTGGGCCATGGTGCACTGCACCAACTGCCCTCCAAAATTACACCAAAACCACAGGAGCCCGATGCATCCGACATCAGTCCCAGCTCCTCGTTTGCAACTTCCGCAGTTTGACAAATCACCTGACCATTGAACGTTTGAAGAAAGACTTGCCATGTGTGCAAGTCCTCCTTCATACCCTTTGTCACTCTGACGAAGTGGTGTTTCTCTTTTATCCCGACTGTCGCCAATGACAGCCGCCTTGCAAACGGGCGGCCCATCGGAATGACCCGACACGCAAAATTTAACAAGCCTATAATTACTTGGAGCTGGTGCAGTGTAACTTTTTTAGAACTGCCAGCCAACTTAACTTCTTGCCGCAACCGCGCTACTTTCTCGTCCGGTAAACGAAATACCATTGCCATGGTATCGATTTCAATGCCTAAAAATGTAAGACATGTCACCGGACCGACCGTTTTCTCGCGTGACAGCGGTACTCCCGCTTATTCCCATCAGATCCTGAAATTATGCCAATAACAACCCGCATACCTCTGAATCTGATGGCCCGACGAAAAGGAAATCATCCAGATAATGTAACACCGATCGGATGCCCGTCTCGTATCGAAGCATCCAGTCCAGAAATAAACTGAACACTTCAAAGTAATAACAAGAGATGGAACACCCCATCGGTAAGCACATATCCACAAAATATAAGCCGTCCAGGCGGCAGCCCAACAAGTGAAAGCAATCTGGATGCACCGGTAATAGTCGAAAAGCGGACTCGATATCAGCTTTTGCCAACAGAGCCCCCTTTCCGGCCAGTCGTACTAGGCAGACAGCCCTATCGAAGGAAGTATATGATACGGCTGTTTGCTCCTTGGAAATCCCGTCGTTGACTGACTCGCCCGTCAGGTAGGATAAGTGATGGATAAGCCGGAACTTACCCGTTTCCTTTTTTGGTACCAAGCCCAAAGGTGAAACGCGTAAGTTCTCGAATGGCGGTTCCTGAAAAGGCCCCGCCATCCGACCCAGTTCTACCTCCTTTAGCAGCTTCTCCATCACCATCTCTTTATTGTCTTACGCCGATTTTAAATTGCGACTAAGCGTTAACGCCGAACCCGGTTGATGCGGAATGACGAAACCCGTGTTAAAACCTTCTTTAAGAAGGTTTGCTTCCCTTATCCTGTGGTACTTGCCTAACCACTCCTCCAGGAACAGCGCGTTCACTGGCGTTGCCCCCGGGCGACGCTGTGGCCGCGGGCAAGTTTTGCTTTTGTCTCCGAAAACAACGTACCGCTGCATGCGCACCACCGCAAAAGGAGCACTCGTGCCGGAACTTACATGCTGCAAGAAACCGACAGTTACCCTCATTGAATGCCCAGCAGGAACCCGAGGGCTTATGTGCCACGGGTGCCTGCTGTCCAGCAGTTACCGCGTTATTGCTCTGAAAAAGGGGCTTCGCCGGCTTTTGCGCCGGGATCAACTGGATCCAAGCATCCGTCGCTTTTGTCGCCCAACTCACGTTACTCATTCCCGAAATCCGTCAACGAAAATCTTCGTCATAGCGCCACCATGCTGCACCGCCGTGCAGCTTGTAAGCGCTATGAATAGTGTTAATATATACCAGTAGCTCCGGGCCTTTTCCCGGCTGGTACTGGCATATAACGTGAGCCAGGGTCAACATGGCTTGTAGCCAATTGCTAAATGTTTTAGCTATTTTGGGCTTCTTGTCCCGTTCAGCGAAGCGCTCCTTATCAACCGACACATGCTCCACCGATAGGAGCGACCAAATGTCCACGTATATTCCACTTTTGATTTTCTCAATTGTGTCCTCCGCGAGGCCCACCCCCAGCGGGGCCACGCCACAAAATAGAGAATCTGAAAAACGTAGACCATCTTTTACCGACTCTTCGCTTTTCCCGGTCGCCACCGCTGGCGAACACCCGGTAGCGTGAGCCACATCACCAACCACGGGTGAGTCTCGTCTCCCCGGGTTAACACACGACACCGTTCCTTTACCTTTATCAAACTCATTCACCAGCGCTCTCAGCGCTACCATAAAATTATTCACGTTATTGGGCGACGAATCACCCCACACTCTATCACATTGGGACTCACCCTCCAGTTCGTCCTCCGGCCCTGCCGAGGGGAAAGACGGGTGACTCGGTCCCGGTTGGCTCCTTTCCGGACTCGCCACCGCGTGTCGTACCCTGTCCCTATTACGGGAGACACCACGGGGTAGCATGCTATAGCCATAGGACGCCCTGGAGGCTGCGGCCCGTTCGCCCTGCCTTTCGGTACGTGAGGCCCGCCTCTCATCTGTGGAGGAAGCCGGTGAACATGGTAACGCCTGCTGCGAAGCCCAAACCGAAGTCCCATAGCCGCTGCGCCTACCGCTCCTGTCCACCGCTTCCGAACGCCTGTACCCTCTGGCGAAATGGGGCGCCTCCCGACGTGTACAAGGCTCACCAGACTCCGATGACGAGCTATCTATCCTTGCTTCGCTGCGCCAGCTTCCTCGCGCCATGCTGCCAACCCCCTGCCTGCCGCCTAACCCCCCCTCCGTCCCGCTACCGACCCCTTGACTACCGGGCAGGTAGCTTCCCCCCCCCCCTTTACCCTTCCTCTGTCTCACCTGTCCGCTTTGCTCCACCCCGTAAGCCCCTTGCCGGCCTGAAGTGCCTTCGACTGCTTGTGCTCGACTGTCCTTCGCAAAAGGGAAAGAACCCCGGGGCGACATGTGACCGCTGCTCGCAGCCCCTCCTCCCTCTCCCTCCTTCCTTCGTACCCCGTAAGCCCCTTGCCGGCCTGAGGCGTCTTTATAATATATCCCGCTGCCCCTCATATTAGGGCATGAGCCCTGGGGCGACAAGGGGGCCATACTGCCTAATAGTACTCCCCCCCCTTCCCCCCCTCTGTTTTCCCGCCCTGCGCCTCTTCCTTCTCATCCCCCCCCCTCCCCCTTGTACTGCGCTCGCGCTGCTGTGGCCGCTTGCGCTGTTTCCAGCCTCGCTGCCGCCGCTGGCGCTCATCTCCCTCCGCTCGGGAGTCCCGGCACCGGTACTTCTTCCGGCCCGCGGATCCATCCGCCCGCCGCCGGCACGGCGCGCAGGCCGTCCCCCTTCTCTCTCCGCCTGACGCTGGACAGCCGCGGGGCAACCCCTTCCCACTCTGGACTTACCCGCTCCTGATGCCGCTGCTGAAGTCCCGGTAAGTCCCTCGGGAGTTTCTTCTATTCTTCCGGCGCTTCTTCCGGTCGCGCCCATGTTGTTTCCCGCCGCGGCTCGCTGCGGCCGCGCTCCGTCACCGATACTTGAACGCGCAGGTCTCGGGCTTGCGTTCTGGCCCCCCTTCTTCACGGCTGGGCTCGGGCTCAGCCTGGTAGGGGGAATCCTCCTTCTCTGGGGTCTTCCGCGGGCGCACTGGAAGCCATCTGCGCCGGCTGTTCTTCTCCTGCCCCTGCTTCTCCCGACGGCGTGGCTCCGAACTCCGCGGCCATCCTCATCAGCCACTCAGGTCCCTGGCTGGCAACAGCTTCCTTGATCTGCAGAACAAGCTGGTCCATGTTTTCTCTCTTTTAATCTTCTGCCTTCCTTCACACGTCTTCCTTCTTCTCTTACTCCACGTGGAATGGCACACTACTCCTTCTCCTTCTCTCTTCTTCCTGCATTAACTCCTCCCACCTCCTCTGGTCGCTTAACCCTTTCCTGTCCTAATCTCCCGCCCCCCAGTCCCTCGCTCCTACGCTACCTGCTTTGTAGCTATCTAGGGGACAGATGCAGCTTGCCTGTCATCCTTTCAGCGTGTATGGCCTGAGGAGGAGGAGGATCCTGAAAGTGATCTTCTGAGTGAGGACAGCCATGTGTTGCGTACAGGTACCCTGGCACAAATGGCTGACTTCATATTAGGATGCCTTTCTCGTGACCCTCGCATTACACGCATTCTGGCCACTACGGATTACGGGGTGTACACACTGCTCGATCCACGGTATAAGGAGAGCCTTTGCACTCTCATTCCCGAAGAGGAAAGGGGTTCGAGAATGATGCTATACCACAGGGCACTGGTGGACAAACTGATGGTAAACTTCCCATCCGACAGCGCTAGTGGCCGAAGGCGCATTTTCGCGGCCCAGGTAGCAGGGGAGGCGCAGAGATCAGGCAGCATGTACAGCGCAGGCAGGGGAACACTCTCTAAGGCCTTTGACAGCTTTATGGCTCCCCAGCAAGACTGTGTCACCGGTCCCCAGTCAAGGCTGAGTCGGCGGGAGCACTGTAAAAGGATGGTGAGGGAGTACGTAGCCGATTGCACGACCGTCCTCGGTGACGCCTCTGCCCCCTACAACTACTGGGTGTTGAAGCTGCACACGTGGCCTGAACTCGCGCTGTATGCCCTGGAGGTGCTTGCTTGTCCTGCGGCTAGCGTCTTGTCAGAGAGTGTGTTTAGTGTGGCTGGGGGAATCATCACGGATAAGCGTACCCACCTGTCAACCGACAGTGCTGACAGGCTTACACTCATCAAGATGAACAAAGCCTGGATTTCCCCAGACTTCTCTTCTCCACCAGCGGACAGCAGCGATACCTAAGCAATACGTAGGCTGCACCCGCGGATGGAAGCATTGTTCTCTATCACCATCCAAAACGGGGACCTTTTCGCTTCATCTATCTGTGTATTCTATTCATCCTCCTCCTCCTGCTCCTCCTCCTGAAACCTCACATAATCACGCCGAACGGGAAATTTTTCTTAGGCCCACAAGGCTCAGTCATGTAATTTTTCTAAACAATTTTTATACGTTTCAATGCTCATTAAAGCGTTGAAACTTTCACCTGAACCAATTTTTATTTTAACTGGGCTGCCTCCAGGCCTAGTTACAAATTAAGCCACATTAACCAAAGCGATTAATGGGTTTCACCTGCCCTCTTGGTTGGGCATGGGCAATTTTTCAGAGGTACATTAGTACTGTTGATACAGCAATTTTTGTGGGCCCTCGCCTACAGTGTAATCAAATTAATTTTTAGCCCACCTGCATTAAAGCTGACATTACCTCAGCTGTGCTGGGCACTGCAATGGGATATATTTATGTACCGCCAGTGGGTTCCAGGGAACCACCCATGCTGTCGGTCCACACGGAGTTGTAACTGCATGTGTCCACTTCTAAAGAACCCCAGTCTGACTGGGGCATGCAGTGTGGGCCGAAGCCCACCTGCATTAAGCACGACATTACTACCTCAGCTGTGTTGGGCAATGCAATGGGATATTTTTGTATGTACCGCCGGTGGCTTCCTGGCACCCACCCATGCTGTGGGTCCACAGGGAGTTGTAAATGCATCTGTTTCCACTTCTAAAGAACCCCAGTCTGACTGGGGCATGCAGTGTGGGCCGAAGCCCACCTGCATTAAGCACAACATTACTACCTCAGCTGTGTTGGGCAATGCAATGGGATATTTTTGTATGTACCGCCGGTGGCTTCCTGGCACCCACCCATGCTGTGGGTCCACAGGGAGTTGTAAATGCATCTGTTTCCACTTCTAAAGAACCCCAGTCTGACTGGGGCATGCAGTGTGGGCCGAAGCCGACCTGCATTAAGCACAACATTACTACCTCAGCTGTGTTGGGCAATGCAATGGGATATTTGTATGTACCGCCGATGGGTTCCTGGCACCCACCCATGCTGTGGGTCCACAGCATGGTTGTAAATGCATCTGTTTCCACTTCTAAAGAACCCCAGTCTGACTGGGGCATGCAGTGTGGGCCGAAGCCCACCTGCATTAAACATGACAATACTACCTCAGCTGTGATGGGCAATGCAATGGGATATTTTTATGTACCGCCGGTGGGTTCCAGGGAGCCACCCATGCTGTGGGTGCACACGGAATTCCCATTGCGGAGTTGTACCTGCCTGTGACTATATATAAAAAAACGCGGTCTGACTGGGGCATGCAGACACCTTGACAGAATGAATAGTGTGTGGCACATAGGTTCCCCATTGCTATGCCCACGTGTGCAGCTCCAGATGGTGGTGGCACAGGATTGGATTTCTGATTGCTTCTGTACAGCATTGTGGGCTATCGCCCCGCCACTTTTAAAGAGGGTCGCTGCCTAGCCGTGCCAACCCTCTGCAGTGTGTGCCTGCTTTTCCTGTGGCAGACGCACTTATAAATAGACATGAGGGTGGCGTGGCATGAGGGCAGCTGAAGGCTGGGCAGGGACAGTTTGGTGTGCGCTGTGGACACTGTGTCGTGCGGGGGGGGGGGGGGGGGGTTGCAGCATGTAACCCAGGAGAAGTGGCAGCGGACTGTCATGCAGGCAGTGATTGTGCTTTGTTGGAGGTAGTGTGGTGCTTAGCTAAGGTATGCATTGCTAATGAGGGCTTTTCAGAAGTAAAAGTTGTTGGGGGGGGGGGGGACCACTCTTGCCGCTATTGTGGCTTAATAGTGGGACCTGTGAACTTGAGATGCAGCCCAACATGTAGCCCCTCGCCTGCCCTATCCGTTGCTGTGTCGTTCCCATCACTTTCTTGAATTGCCCCGATTTTCACAAATGAAAACCTTAGCGAGCATCGGCGATATACAAAAATGTTTGGGTCGCCCATTGACTTCAATGGGGTTCGTTATTCGAAACGAACCCTCGAGCATCGCGAAAAGTTCATCTCGAGTAACGAGCACCCGAGCATTTTGGTGCTCGCTCATCTCTATTCTCCACCACAACATTATGAGCTTGAAGTAGAAAATGAAGAAAGTGTGGAAAAAGAAGAACCCAACAAGCCTTCCACATCCCATGACCCTGAGTTGAGGTAAAAGATGATACAACGCACAGACTGAGTTGAGGGGAATTGAGTGATCTCATTCAAGACCATGACTTGTCAAAGGAGAAGGCTGAACTTCTAGAGTCAAGACTACAGCAATGGAATCTTCTCCAACGTGATGTCAGGGTCTTACAGTACAGAGAACGTCAGAGGGATCTGCTTCCTTTTTTTGAGAAGAAAAACAATCTGGTTGTTTGCTGTGACGTTAATGGCTTGATGAAATGTTTGAATTTGAACCATGATCCAACTGAATGAAGGCTATTCATAGACTCCTCCAAGCTTAGATTGAAGCTGTATTACTTCACAATGCCAACCGTCTTCCTTCTATTCCTGTTGGTCATGCAGTTCACATGAAGGAGACCTATACAAACATGACAGCCCCCTCGAATCAATTAAATGCACTGAACACAAGTGGAGCGTGCTCGCTCATTTCTAGAAATCCCGTTATATTCAAGTGGACTGGCCTGCAAGAAACGTACTGTTTGTACGTAGTTTGTAAAAGGGGTTTATGTTGGGGTGTGAGCGGAGTCTGCGGTGGAGAGGCAAGGAGGGTTTATTACTAAGTTCATAGTATCGCTGACGGGACCAGCGTACTTTCTGTTCTATGGAGTCAGTAAGACAAAGATCCAGTTCAGTTCTAGCTCGAGATAATGCTTGGAGATTATTTTTAGATGGATGTTTTTTGGACACCTCTTCAAACTTAGAGACTCGTTCTAATTCCAGTTGTTGTGACATACGTTCCTGTTAACGGCGGGCGGTTATTTGTATTAAGTGACCTCAAATCACTATATTGTGTGCTTCCCAAAGAGAAATGGGGGAGGAGGCGGACAGGTTGTTAATTTGAAAATATTCTTCCAGTTGTGGCGTTAATAGGGATACAACCTCAGGGATTGATAAAAGAGAGTCGTTAAGGATCCAAGATGTGTTTCTGGATTTAGACATCAAGGAATTACAGGTGATGGACAGCGGGCTATGGTCAGACCATGGCACCGACAGGATTTTAGACTGCAGTATTTGAGGTACGAAAATGTCGGGAACTAGAATGTGGTCTATTCTCCTGTATAGGGAGTGTGAAGCTGAAAAATATGTATAGTCTTTAGGGGTTGGGTTTTGTTCCCGCCAAGTCTACTAAGTGGTATTGCTGAGGGAGGGACTTAACGTTGTGCAACAGAGGATGGGCACGGAGAGTGATAGAATTTCTATCCAGATTCGGGTTAAGAATGCAGTTTGAGTCACCGCAGAAAATTACTGTGCCCCTTTTATTGGCCTTAACCAGTTTGAAAAGTTTTGTGAAATATTGAATTTGCCTTGAATTTAGAGTATAGTGGGAGACGATGGACATCTTGCATGGAGCCTGTTAATAATAGGTAGCGACTAGAGATGAGCGAACCTACTCGGCCATGCCCCTTTTTCACCCGAGCACCGCGATTTTCGAGTACTTCCGTACTCGGGTGAAACGATTCGGGGGGGCCGTGGGTGAGTGGGGGGTTGCAGCGGGGAGTGGGGGGGAAAGGGAGAGAGAGAGAGAGCTCCCCCCCTGTTCCCCACTGCTACCCCCCGCTGCCACCACGCCATCCCCCGCTCCCCGGCGCCCCCTGAATCTTTTCACCCGAGTAGCCAGGTACTCGAAAATAGCGATGTTCGATCGAGTAATTACTCGAAACGAGTACGTTCGCTCATCTCTAGTAGCGACCCTCTAGGTCCACAATAGTGGAGGCGTGTGTGAAAGGAACTGATTTACTAAAGAAGATGGTGACTCCCTTGGTTTTGGTTTGTGCTTTCGCTGAATAAAATGTGGGGTATTGAGAAGAAAGCTAACGTGGGGCAGAGTTGGTGGAGAAGTGGGTTTCTTGCAGGCACACTATATCTGCATGTCTGCTCTTGTAATATCGGAACGCCTTTGAACACTTTGGAGGTAAATTAAAGCCTTGTACATTCTCAGAAATTATTTTTAGGTCCATGGGTGGAAGTAAGAACTATTAAGAATGGAAACTGTCTTAGATCCTTCACCCCATGGGAGGGTAGGTTGGGGGGGAGTAGGGAGAGGGAAGAGGCAGGGGGAAACAGGGTGTGGCCAACAAATACAATTAGCTCTAGGAGCTAAGTCAGCTCCGAAATGGGGTGGTTTATAGTGCTGATGGCTAAAGATAAAAGGTAGGAAAAGACCCTATGGGAGGTAGGGAGGGGAAGGGGGGGAAGCAGACAGCAAGGAGAGAGAGGGAAGCTTGTTTGTAGGTATTAATCTGTTTAGAAGGTGCGTTGTTCCATTCTCCTAAAGATTTGTCACCAGGAGCATGCCTGTTGTACTCTTTTCTCCTTGTTTGTTGGGTGGGAACTCATGAGTATTGTTGGGAGGTGATTTCCCACTCATTTGGATGCAAAGAAATGCTCACAACAGGTGAGGGAGAAAGAGCCAGCAGAAGAGTTCCAGGTCACTTTGCCTCGAAAATCTTATATAACCGTGATACCAAGAGATCCTGTTTCCCTGAAAATAAGCCCTACCCCCAAAATAAACCCTAGCAAGATGTTTAAATAGTGTCCAGGCAGTTATACATGTAAAAAAGAAACATATTGGAGCAAAAATTTATGTAAGACACTGTCTTATTTTCGGGGAACATGGGATTATGGATCATTTCTGGGAGTTGTGGCATTTTTCTCTCTGACTCCGGTGTAGGTATAGGAGGTGAGGGGATGTAGGAGATGAAGCTGCAGAGCCCAGCTGAGGAGGAGGTTTTTGAAGGTTTAATTCCTTATCAGCTTAAATGGAAAGCCCCATCTGTATTGTATCCTTTCCTGATGCAAGATCAATAAGTACGGCTTGAGGGCCCTCCTCTTGGATAGTGTTGATGGTGCCAAGTTGGGAAACAACTGATAGTTAAAGCCCTGGAATGTTAGCTTGCGGGAAGAGCGAGTGGCGCGCAACAATTGCTCTTTAGTGCGATTGAAGTGGAGTTTTAACACAATGTCCCTGGGGGGGGGGGAGGCGTTTGGGTTTGGTGCTCGCAAAGCTCTATGAATTCTGTCAAGTTCTAATTGGTCAATTGTGATGCTTGGGTAGAGCTCCTGGAACAACGCCGTCACTGTTGATTGAAGATCTTTGAAGGATTTGATGGGGACTCCATGATTTGTATTTTCTCCCGACGCACCCTATTTTCAACAACTTCCAACTTATGATAAAGAAAGTATCTCTTCAGGGAGCTGCTCTGTTTCTTTTTCATGGGAGTCTAGGACTATGGTAGCATTGCACATCCTGTCTTCAAGAGTAATTGTCCTCTAGCTAAGCTCTCGAAATTCGTTGGAAAGTTTAGTCGCTATTTTGGAGAGTTGGACTTTCTGAAGCATTATGGTTAGGGCTCCCAGTGTTGGCATTTGAGGGAAGCTGTAAGTCCTCCATCAGAGGAAATAGGGGGCCTCCTGCAGCGTTGATGATTTTTTAGCATCCTGCTGCGATCTTAGGCTATTTTTCCCTGCTCTGCATTGAATGGGGTGCATGGTTGCTGTGTTAGAAGTAAGTAGGCTAAAAGATGCTTTGTTCTAGTTCCTGGGTAGGGTGGGTCTTAGGGTCTCTCCGGAGTTGTGATCACTATTCGTAGCCGTATGTGGTTAACGTTGCATTAGTATGACAACATTCTATTTAGACACCAGAGTCTCTTTCTTGATACACTTTCAGTAAGATGCACTGGTGTGGCGATGCGTGCGTTATATGTATGTTGTACTGCAGGGGCTACCACAAGCTTTCGTCTGCGCTGTAACTAAAGCACGATTGCTTTTTGCTTGTTATAGCAATACCGACCACTAGGTGGCAACAGATTCCTCCTACTGTGTATATCTGGCAAGGTGTACTGCAGTTGGAGAAAACGTAGAGCTTTGCAGTGGGTCCTGAACTACCAGCACTGACCAATGTAGGTGGGGTGTTGTTCACAGTGCTGGGAGGGATATAGAACCCTGCATGGGTCCATACAAGGTGGAGAATGCCCTTTTACAGAGCTGGTACTGGTTGTGGGGTGGAGCCAACTAGGAATGGTGGGAGAGTCCTGCCTTAGTGCAGTTGGTGTCCTTACAGGGCTTGCAGGTATTGTGGCAGTAGGGACAATATGCAGGATGCCGTCAGTCCTATGTGGTGCCCCTGTGGTTCTGAGTGGCCTCTTGGTGTATGCGCTGCTGGCTCTGCTGTGCGGGGTGTAGCAGAGCAACAGGGGACTCACCCTGGTAGATGCTGCAGTCATTTCACCAGCACTCTGCAGGTCCAGCTGCCGTGCCTCCGCTGTGAATAGGGTTGCCACCCGACCTGTAAATCACCAGCCTGGCCAGTATTTTTACCGCCCAGGGTGGTGCCGGTATTTTTTTTACCGGCCCTATTAAAGGCCGGTATTTTTGTCGGGCCCCGGGGACTGCAGCAGGCTGCGACAAAAATACTGGCCTGTATACTCTGCAGGAGGCAACCCATGATGCAGGGCAGCGTCAGTCAGCAGCCAGCAGACTATGGTGATGACGCGCCCCTGTTGAGTGTCCGCCAGAGCACAGGAAGTTTCGCACATGCGCTTTAGCCTCCTGGACTACTAGCGTGCGCGGGCAGCAGAGACACAGCCCGCGTGTGTGGCGGGAGTCGGGACTCAGGAGTGGGAGTACTGACTCGGGACTTGCTCGGACCTTGAACGTCGGTGGCTATAGAGGCAGGGGTGAGTCTAGTGGTGAGACCGTGACTGAGAGAGGTAAAAAGGCTGCAGAGCAGCACAGAAGACTAGTCGATATGGTGACGAGGGAGGAGGCTGCTCGCTGCCTGGGGAGTGGGGACTCTGGAGTCTGGGTCCCAGGGAGTGTGGGACACACAAAAGAGCCTGAACGGTGCCTGACTGCAGACAGTCAATATAGGAGCACTGGGTGGGTGGGGCTGTAGGAGCACTGGATGGGGCTACTATAGGAGCACTGTTATTGTATGGAGCTACAGGAGCACTGGATGGAGCTATAGGAGCACTGTATGGACTCCTATATCTCCATACAGTGCTACTGTGGCTCCATACAGTGCTCCTATAGCTCCATATAGTGCTCCTATAGCTCCATATAGTGCTCCTATAGCTCCATATAGTGCCCCTGTAGCTCCATATAGTGCTCCTGTAGCTCCATATAGTGCCCCTGTAGCTCCATATAGTGCTCCTGTAGCTCCATATAGTGTTCCTGTAGCTCCATATAGTGCTCCTGCAGCTCCATATAGTGCTCCTGTAGCTCCATATAGTGCCCCTGTAGCTCCATATAGTGCTCCTGTAGCTCCATATAGTGCTCCTGCAGCTCCATATACTGCTCCTGCAGCTCCATATAGTGCTCCTGCAGCTCCATATAGTGCTCCTGTAGCTCCATACAATGCTCCTATAGCTCCATATAGTGCTCCTGTAGCTCCATATAGTGCTCCTGCAGCTCCATACAGTGCTCCTGTAGCTCCATACAGTGTTCCTGTAGCTCCATACAGTACTCCTGTAGATCCATACAGTGCTACTGTGGCTCCATACAGTGCTCCTGTAGCTCCATATAGTGCTCCTGGATGGCAGTATATGGCATACTTATATGGCATCCAGAGGTCAGGCACAGGCTGCTGTCACTCCTGGTGGTCTGGGGGGGTTTCTACAGTAGTCAGTGAGTGACACCAACTTTCCAGGTTGGATCACAACTGTTGCAGGAGGGGCAGGGGGCAGAGCAGTCACACAGAGATGTAGCAGAGCTCTGGGCATCTCCTGTATATAGTGATGTGCGGTCCGAATTTTCAATTGTGGGGAAGGGCACCAAGGGGGGAACTATTACCACTGGAGCTACTGAGGGGGCACTATCACCAGCAGAATGCCGTGATAAGCCACACCCAAGCCACGCCCCCATTTAACCATGGCCGGTATTTTTTCGTGACAAAGGTGGCAACCCTGGCTGTGCAGCTTCTTTCTCCCGGGGTCAGGGGGTCTTCTCTGGCACCCGGGAGTACCTCAAGCTGCAGAGGAGTGCTGTGAGCTCTGTCCCTGATGGGGAGCCGCTGGTCCCTCACACGTGGTTCTCTGAGCTGCGTCTAGCTGCCGGAGCTCCCACTACCAGCGGTATGAGGAGTGCCGTGTGTGGCCTGCTGCTACTCTCTCTGTGGGGGCCTGCAGCGGTCCTTCCAGGTTTGCGGCAGATGAAGTGTGGCTCCCGAGTCCCGCTCTCCACATTGTAAACCATGTTAAATCACATTTTTGCTCACACTCGCAGATATGAATTATCTATTCCGTGACCAGGGGAAAAATTGCCGCATGCCATATTTTGCTGCGGACTCCACACAGACGGCCTCCATTGAAGTCAGTGGAGTCAGTCTAACCTGCAGCCCATACGCAGCTAACATTGTGTATGGCCCGCGGGTATCCACGCCATTGCTAAGCGACTGCACCGGAAATACAAGCATTAAAAAAGGAAAAAAAAACTACTGCACATGACCGACGGACAGAAAATTCAGGTAAGTGGGGTCACCGGCTTCATAGCCCGAATCGGCTGCAGGCCCTTCCGCATGCGGAATCTGGCCCGCCCGTGTGAAGCCGGCTATATTGTATCTTATCCATACAACGTTTCACAAATCTCTACTTTTTTATTTATGGCCCTAGGTCGCAGCAAAAAAACAACCCAAGCATCCAGAGCTTCAAGATGCTGAACAAACTAATCAGGACGATGAAGTTGCTGTGTCACAACCTTCAAGGAGCCAAGAGGTATGTTACTACTTAGAAGGTTTTCCAGAACAACACTACTGATGACCTATCCTTAAAAGTAGGTCAACAATAGTTGATCATGGAGGATCCAGGGCTTGGGATCCCCTCCAATTGAAATGCTGTGCTTTGATGAGTGCCACGTCCTCTTCTCAGGCATGTGACATCACGCTCATCGGTCATGGCTAGAGAGCAGCTCAGTCCATTTCACTTGAACTGCAGTACCAGCCACAGGCACTATACAGTGTATGGTGCTGTGCCTGGCATGGACTGAAGTGACAGAGGTTCTTATCTGAGTGTTGCTGTCTCTTCAGTCAGCTGATTGGTAGGGATCCCAAATAGTGGACCCTCACTGATCAACTATTGATGACCTATCCTGAGCACAGAAAAGCCCTTTAATGTTATTGGTCACAGCGTTCATCTGTTGCGCAGGGGGACATCATCTCTGTGGTAATGTAGGGAGTGCGTCATTCCACGTCAAATGATCTAATTTGGGAGAGGGTCCCTGCTCGAATATTTTCAATTTTTCTGAAATTTTTACAAAATGTTCATTGTTCATACACCACCTGTATGAAGTTTTGCAAAGTTCCAGCTTAGGCCGCCTGCACACGAGCGTTCCGGATTCCGCTAGCGGATTTTCACGCGCGTATGGTACCTAAATGTGCTTGCGGATAGGTGCGGATGCCTGAAAAATCACGCACGGATATACGCGGATGTGTTGCGGAAAAAAACGCACAGAAAAAACAGCAGACACCCCTTATTGTAAACCCAACCCCTAGAGAACTGCCCATTCCTTGGAAAACAGCTTAAAAACCAACACCCAGACTCCGTTTTGTCCCTCTTGCTTGTGCGAGCACCGTTAAATTATTCTGGCAACATGCTTTCACCCGGTGAGCAGATGTCTTTGTGGGCATGGTTGATCCATGTAACTTTTTTCAGGCGCTTCTCCAGCGTGACTTTATTTCAGTCACTGCAAAAAAATTCACAAGAGGAATTCATTACTACAGATTTTGCGTTCTTACATCCTGCATTGGCAAGAAATACTACCTATCTCCCTCTACACATTGCGGGTGTCTGCTGAACAAGGCTATTAACCCAATAAATGCTGCTTCAGTGGCACCAGTGGAAAATACAACTGTTCCCGCAAAAAACAAACAGGGAGGGCTTAGTAACCTGGGCGCATCCTGGCGGCTGATGCACCCGTCTTCCTGCACAAGACGGCCGCAATGCAGGATGGACGTCTTTCCACAGAGCTGGAGGAAAGAACACAAGTCCGGCAATGGAGCCGGTCATGTGCTCTTTTCTGCCAGCGTTGCGGAGAGTCGTCTGTCCTGCAGTGTGATCGTTTTGGTATCGCTGCATGCCTGATCTATCAAAGTAATGTATGATTTACCCTGCATGGTGAACGTGGTAAAAAAAAATAAAGAATATACGCCCGAAATGCACTTTTTCGGTCACCCTATTTCCAAGAAAAAATGTAATAAAAGGCGATCAAAAAGTCAACTGTATGCGAAAATGGTACCAACAAAAACGTCAGGACATACCGCACAAAATGAGCCCTCACACAACTATGTTGCCAAAGAAATAAAAAAGTTATTGCACGCAGAAAATGGACACAGAAAATAATTTTAAAAAATTAAATATCTTAAAAAAAAAAATACAAGTACTACAGCAAAAAAAATACTATATAAGTTTGGTATCGTAGTAATCGTACTGACCCATAGAATAAAAATATCAGGTCGTTTTTGTTGCACTTTGCGCGCTGCAGAAACAGGACGTCCGAAAGATGGTGGAAAGTCTTTTTTTTTCTCTCTGATTACAATTTTTTAAAGGTTTTTCAGTAAATTATATGGTACAATAAATAGTGCCATTGCAAAATACAACTCGTCCCGCAAAAAATCAAGCCCTTATACAGCGACGTCGATGGATAAATAAAGGAACTACGATTTTTTAGGGAGTAGGGGAAAAAAAAAGGAAAAAAAGCAAAAAAGCTCCGTCACTAAGGGGTTAAAAGTGGGGATGGAAAAAAGCACAATAAAAACAAAAGTAAAACTGCTTGGCCACTAAGGGGTTAAAATGAAGAAAAAAAGTACATTTGACGCAATAGCGAATAATACTCACGCAAGTTCTTTTCCGCTTCTATTGCGTTCGTCCAGGCATCCCCATAAACCTGAGCGGAGAATTGAAGCCAGGATTGTTCCTTTCTATTCTTGTCTAGGTACTCTGGGGAGTTACTGTCCCATATGCTAGGGAAGTCCTGCATCATTGCGACAAGTTTGCCCATGTCGATCATTATTCGTTACGCCTGGTGGCTGGTGGCTGATGACTGGTGGCTTGTGGCAGGCTGGTGGCTTGTGGCTGCAGGCTGGTGGCTGCTGGCTGCTGTCTGGTGGATGAGGTGACTGGAAGGGCAGTGCTGCTGCTGAAATTTGCCTGTGAAGCTCTGTGCTGTGTGTTGGGACGCCTCCTACCATGCCTACTTCCTGTAGTCATAGTAACCAGTGACTCCATCCGCAGCTGCACTGCGGATGTACTGCGTGAAAAAACGCACCCATTCACTTGTATTGGAGGCTTCACGCGCAGAATCCGACCCAAATTAGAACAGGTTGCAGATTTTTTCACGCGCGTGAAAAAACGCGATACAAATCTGTCCGTCTGGGGACAACTGCGGATCCTCATAGGAGTATATTGGCTGCGGTCTGGGGCAGATAATGTGCCTAAAATAACGCGCTGGAAATTCAGTTCGTGTGCAGGCACCCTTTAGGGCGCAGTCACACGGGCGTTTGTAACCGGCGTTTTTCCGCACGTCCAAAAATTCGCACCAGTTAGAACCAATGCTTTTCAATGTGAGTGATCACATGGGCAAATTTTACATGCAGAAAAACGCCTGCGGTGAAAATTATAGAACAAACCAGAGTTCTGTGTATGCTGTCGCATCCGGGGGTTTCACCTTGTGCTTCATGTGGCCGGTGGCAGCAGTGCCGACCCCACTGAGAACATATATGAAGATAGTGATCCTCTGCCATAGCTGTCACAGCTGTGGAAGAGGAGAAAGATGTTCTCCCATTGAATTCAATAGAGTCGGCAATACAGCCGACTGCATTGAAAGCAATGGGCTGCTGGCAAGCGCTGCAGTGATTTTCGGGGAAAGTCTTAAAATATAAGCCCTTCCCTGAAAACCATCCTAAAAATGTGTAAAAAAAAAAAAAAAAAAATGTATACTCACCTCTCTGCAGCTGCCAGGGCTCAGCCGTGTCCAGCCGCCTCTTCTCCTGCACTGCTCTGAGGAGCTTTCAGCAGGCGGGGATTTAAAATCAGTGCTATCAGTCGCCCCCCAGCCGGGGCGGCTGATCTCACACAGGGAGTGAAGGGTTAGGCTGCCTGTCCACAGGCGTTGCTGAGATTCACCGCGGGAGCAAGAGCCAGCAGACAGATCTCCGCGGTGACCCTATCTGACAGCCTATATTGTGCTGTGCATATAGAAGAGCTGTGTGTGTAAATACAGAGCAGATCATGGCACCACACTGTTATAAAAACTGTCTCTGTTACCCATAGCAACCAAACACAGCTGTGCTGTGATTGGTTGCTAAGCCTCTAGCTTAGATGTAATCTGTGCTACAGATGGAGGCTCTAGTACCCTGTTGTCCCACCTCTAGCTTGGATACAAGGTGTGATATGGGTTGGTATGGAAGCCCTAGTACCCAGTTGTACCACCGCTAGCTTGGATACAAGATGTAATAGGGGGGCATGGAGGCTCTAGTACCCTGTTGTACCGCCTCTAGCTTAGATACAAGATGAGATGGAGCATGGAGGCTCTAGTATCCTGTTGTACTGCCTCTTAACCACTAGCACCCCTGCGAAGTAAGTAACATCCACATCATATACACCTCGTTTGCACTACCTTGCATCATCTGCCATTTTCCAAAGCACGGGAGCGCTGGTTAATTTTCTGTTTTTCACATGGATAGAAGATGTGATATGGTCAGGCATGGAGGCTCTAGTACCCTGTTGTACCGCCTCTAGCTTAGATACAAGATGAGATGGAGCATGGAGGCTCTAGTATCCTGTTGTACTGCCTCTAGCATGGATAGAAGATGTGATATGGTCAGGCATGGAGGCTCTAGTACCCTGTTGTACCGCCTCTAGCTTGGATTCAATATGTAATAGGGGCAGGCATGGAGGCTCTAGTATCTTGTTGTACCACCTCTAGCTTGGATACAAGATGTGATACAGGTGGGCATGGAAGCTCAAGTAACGTGTTGTACCACCTCCAGCTTGAATACAAGGTGTGATATGGGTGGGCATGGATGCTCTAGTATCTTGTTGTACCACGTCTACCTTGGATACAAGATGTGATGCAGGAGGGCATGGAGACTCTTGGAGCCTTTTGTACCGCCTCTAGCTTGGATACAAGGAGTGATATGGGTGGGCATGCAGGCTCCAGTACCCTGTTGTACCACCTCTAGCTTGATACAGTATGTGATAAGGGCAGGCATGGAGGCTCCAGTATCTTGTTGTACCCCCTTTAGCTTGAATACATGATGTGATACTGGCTCTAGTACCCTGTTGTACCGCCTCTAGCTTAGACACAAGATGTGATACAGGTGGGCATAGAGGCTCTAGTACCCTGTTTTACTGCCTCTAGCTTAGATACAAGATATAATATAGGCGGGCATGGAGACTCTAGTACCCTGTTGTACCACCCCTATCTTGGATACAAGGTGTGATATGGGTTGGCATAAGGGCTCTAGTACCCCGATGGGCCACCTCAAGCTTGTATATAAGATGTGATACGGGCGGGCATGGATAATTTAGTATCGTGTTGTACCACCTCTAGCTTAGATACAAGATGTGATACGGGCCACATTACGCTTGTATATAAGATGTGATACAGGTAGACATAGAGGCTCTAGTATCCTGTTGTACCGCCTCTAGCTTGTATATAAGATATGATACAGGTGGGCAAAGATGCTCTAGTATCCTGTTGTACTGCTTCTAACTTGTATATAAGATATGATACGGGTGGGCATGGAGGCTCTAGTACCCTGTTGTACCGCCTCTAGTTTGCATACAATATGTGATAGGGACAGGCATGGAGGCTCTAGTACCCTGTTGTACCACCTCAAGCTTGGATACAAGATGTCATACAGGTAGACATGGAGGCTCTAGTACCCTGTTGTAACGCCTTTAGCTTAGATACATGATGTGATACGGGCAGGCATGAAAGCTCTAGTATCCTGTTGTACCGCTTCTAGCTTAGACACAAGATGTGATACAGGTGAGCATGGAGGCTCTAGTACCCTTATGGGCCACCTCAAGCTTGGATAAAAGATGTGATACAGGCGGGCATGGAGGCTCTAGTATCCTGTTGTACCGCCTCTAGCTTAGATACAAGATGTGATACAGACAGGCATGGAGGCTGTAGTACCCTGTTGGACCACCCCTATCTTGGATACAAGGTGTGATATGGGTTGGCATAAGGGCTCTAGTACCCCGATGGACCACCTCAAGCTTGTATATAAGATGTGATATGGGCGGGCATGGATAATTTAGTATCGTGTTGTACCACCTCTAGCTTAGATACAAGATGTGATACGGGCCACATTACGCTTGTATATAAGATGTGATACAGGTGGACATAGAGGCTCTAGTATCCTGTTGTACCGCCTCTAGCTTGTATATAAGATATGATACAGGTGGGCAAAGATGCTCTAGTATCCTGTTGTACTGCTTCTAACTTGTATATAAGATATGATACGGGTGGGCATGGAGGCTCTAGTACCCTGTTGTACCGCCTCTAGTTTGCATACAATATGTGATAGGGACAGGCATGGAGGCTCTAGTACCCTGTTGTACCACCTCAAGCTTGGATACAAGATGTCATACGGGTAGACATGGAGGCTCTAGTACCCTGTTGTAACGCCTTTAGCTTAGATACATGATGTGATACGGGCAGGCATGAAAGCTCTAGTATCCTGTTGTACCGCCTCTAGCTTAGACACAAGATGTGATACAGGTGAGCATGGAGGCTCTAGTACCCTTATGGGCCACCTCAAGCTTGGATAAAAGATGTGATACAGGCGGGCATGGAGGCTCTAGTATCCTGTTGTACCGCCTCTAGCTTAGATACAAGATGTGAGGAGGCTGTAGTACCCTGTTGGACCACCTCAAGCTTGTATATAAGATATAATACGGGTGGGCATGGAGGCTCTAGTATCCTGTTGTACCCCTTCTAGCTTGTATATAAGATGTGATACGGGTGGGCATGGAGGCTCTAGTATCCTGTTGTACCCCTTCTAGCTTGTATATAAGATGTGATACGGGTGGGCATGGAGGCTCTAGTATCCTGTTGTACCCCTTCTAGCTTGTATATAAGATGTGATACGGGTGGGCATGGAGGCTCTAGTATACTGTTGTAGTGCCTACCAACGGACGGCAGAGGGGAGTACTCATCTCGGGTCATGGCTCTACATAACCTGTGCTGATATATAGAAAGATAATTATTGCTGACCTGTCAGTGCCATATCCAGTCTCTTGTAGTTACAGGAAATGAACGTGACACAGCAGCCTCTGATTGGCTGCAATCAACTGACTACTTGTGGTGGCCGCTGTCACAACAAACACCAGTACTGCAGCGCTGGATCCTATCAGAGTGGTAAGTGTAGCGATTTATTAATTTAGTACAGACAGCCCTATTAGGCCGCGTTCACACATGGCGTTTTTTGTAGAGTTTTTTTTTTATTCAGTTTTTAATTGCCGTTGAAAAACGCCATGTGTGAACACAGCTTTAAAAAGATTCTGTCTGGTAGTTGGACAACCCCTTTAAAAGCAACCAGTCATCCCCTATAAGCACTATGAAGTTTTGGAGCACATAGGACGGGTCCGGAGGAGTCCGGGGTGTGTTCTGCTTACCTCCCCAGCTCACGGTTCCTGCACCGTAGCCCCTGGAAGTCGGTACGCGGTGTGTATGATTCGCCAGTCAGTGTGCGCACATCCTGTTCTCTAAGGGTATGCGCCTGCGCTGACTGAAAAGTCCCACTCACATCCCCGGACTCCTCCGACCTGAACTATGGGCACCATAAGACCGGCTTCACATGGGTGATACAATCACGTGAGATTTGTGCATTTTGAGACGCACAAATCTGAACCACCACCTTGTGAATGGAGTCATACACATGAACGATGCGATGCGGGAAACAAACCGCGGCATGTTCTATCTGGCTGCGTGATCTCGCATTGCAGCGTCCATTGTTTTTAATGGGGCCGGTGGCAGCAATGGGGGAGAGAACAGCCGCGGCAGAGGATTGAATTCACATGGTGAGGGCGCGATATGGTGGCGGGATTCACGGCCTCGTATCACGCATACCTGTGTGAAGCTAGGCCAACTTAGTTGTGACTTTGGCCAGTATCGTGTCTCCCATTACACTGTGCGGCACATGACCTGTACATAGAGACTGGCCTATGGTAAGCAATAATGCACTGCACTACAAAAGTACTGCAGTGCAACGTCATAGCAAACAGTGCTTTTATGGTTCAAGTCCCCCACAGTGACATAAAAAATGAAAGAAAAAAAAATGGTAAAAAAAGAGGTAAAATTAAATTACCAAAAAAACTCTTTTACGCACTTTCCCCTTTCTATTAAAAAAAATAAATAAATAAATAAAATAAAAAAAAACAATATATATATATATATATATATATATATATATATATATATATATATATATATATATATATATATATATATACCCACATTTCTGGTATCCGTAACGATCTCTACAGTGAATCGAACGCACTATTCATCTTGCAAAAAATGTAAATATAAACCCTAAAAGATGCAGAGGCAAAATGCTCATTTTGTTCATTTTGCCTACCAAAATAACGCCAAGTCAACAGAAAAATAAAAAAGTTATGTCTTTTGAAAATTGGAGATGAAAATACCCCAAAAATCTTCACGCCTTTATGGCCAAAATAGGCAGAGCGATCAGCTGAGCAAGCTGGACCATCTACTAGCAGCTTATTCGGCTCCAAAGTCCACCCCTCCCAACTCCTTAGCCGTGGATGACGCAGTAGGCGTCATCCATGTAGCGCTGCCAAGTCTCACATGTGCGCCGCGAGGTCTTCAGCTGGCGCATGCACAGATGAACTGTCTCTTTGTGGGAATATTCACGTTACTCGTTGTTCATGCAGCGGTTGTGACCTCACGGCGCACACAAGTGCAAGTGCAAAATAACGCAGCATGTCCTGTTTTGAGGCAATTCCACTGCAAGAACTGCTCATTCTTTCTTTTTTATTATTTTTCACGTTTAAAAACGCACCTACAGTGATGCGAATAGCGCATTTTGAACATGGGAACGTTTCGCAGAAACCTGAAAAACGCAGGTTTACAACTGATATATATATATATACGATTTTCTCTCACCTATATCGCACTGGCCTGTGTAAATACAGTGTAAAGCACGCGGTGCAGAGCGTGGTGCGTAAGGGTATATTCACACCAAATCTGAGAACCCCGCCAGTTTTGCCGCAGATGTGAGATGTGTTTTTTGGTCACATGGTTTTTACAGGTAAAAGTACACGCGGTCTTTGATGTGGTTCTCAGCCGCACCTTGACTGCGACACGTGAATACACTTTACGGATGCTTTTACTCCCGCGCATTTATAGTGACGTATTTTTAGGGACGTTTTTCTGGATTATTTTTTTCCATAAACCCTGCGGCCGGATTTTAGCAGATCAATAGTGAAGTGTGGAGCTCCATAAACACTACAGGGATCCTTTGTGGGGGTTTTCTCCTTTAGTCGTGCGTTTCTTGGGTCGGTGGCTATTTTTGTAATCGCAGCATCCTGCAGGTTTGGCGTTACTGCAGGTCACCGCATTGTATGTGGTGCGGACATGTTAGCGCTGGGACAGGAAGAACAGACGGGCTCATTAATCTAATCTATCTAGAAGACAAACCTGCCTTGTTGCCCATAGCAACCAATCAGAGCGCAGCTGTCATGTAACTAGAGCCGTTTCAGAAATCAGAGCTGTGCTGTGATTGGTTGCTACGGGCAACAAGGCCAAATTTTTTTTTCAGACAGCTTTGATAAATGAAGGCGAGAGAAGGGTGGTATCGCCAGCATCAGGGGGCAGGAGAGTGGTGAAGGGTCTTGGTAGTGCCGGCATCAGGGGGCAGGAGAGCAGTGGAGGACCCTGGTAGTGCCGGTATCAGGGGGCAGGAGAGCGGTGGAGGACCCTGGTAGTGCTGGCATCAGGGGGCAGGAGAGCGGTGGAGGACCCTGGTAGTGCTGGCATCAGGGGGCAGGAGAGCGGTGGAGGACCCTGGTAGTGCTGGCATCAAGGGGCAGGAGAGCGGTGGAGGACCTTGGTAGCGCCAGTATCTGGGGTCAGGAGAGCGGTGGAGGACCCTGGTAGTGCCGGTATCTGGGGGCAGGAGAGCGGTGAAGGACCCTGGTAGTGACGGTATCTGGGGGCAGGAGAGCGGTGGAGGACCCTGGTAGTGCTGGCATCAGCGAGCAGGAGAGCGGTGGAGGACCCTGGTAGTGCCGGTATCTGGGGGCAGGAGAGCGGTGGAGGACCCTGGTAGTGCCGGTATCTAGGGGCAGGAGAGCAGTGGAGGACCCTGGTAGCGCCGGTATCTGGGGGCAGGGGAACAGTAATGTGACGGCTTCTCCTCTTATCTTACAAGATATATGATGTTTAACCCTCGCGATTCTATTGCACTAGCCGTTTTTATTAAGTTCAGGTCTCTGCAGGGTGTTAATGTGAGTGATTATCACAGGTTTATGCTAGATTGCACTGCGATATTCCGTGCACCATTCGCCTACAGGAACGCATTACACTGAATCTGTACCTGCAATGTCATGCAGATCTGATCTTGTGATGGTGAAAATCCCGCATTGTCGTATTTTTTAGGTTTTTGACAGAAATCGTATTACAGAGCCCTCCCCAAGTAGCAACAAACGCGGCTCACACATTGCAGTATGGCGGCATAAGCTGCGTAACGCGGGTCTAAATATGGGGCGCTTCATCAGAACATATAGCCAAATATTGGTGAAAGAGTCATAGTCCGGTTTGCTTGCTGATTTAGCACCGAAATTCCAATTAGAGTCAAATACCGGTGAATGGGGATTTCACTCACAGCAGAAAACAATCTGCCGTGGATTGGAGTCTCGCTGCGGATTTTCACCTTCCCAGCATGCTCTGCAGGTTGTGGATATTTCAAGGCGGATTTTATTCATTTTAATATGAGTGAAATCTGCGCCAAAATCCTCAGAATTTGTTGTGGATTATTCTGCTGAATTCCAGTGTGGATTTACGCAATATGTGAGAAATGAGCCTAAAATGTGTCTAGAAGATCCCTGGTTAGAGAGGCCTGTGGCCGGTCCTGCCCACCTGTGAGGGTGTGTGTATGTGCGGTCGAGTGAGGTCACAGGGGTTTCAATGGAATCTTGTGAGGTCAGAGCGGTCTGCAGTTCTAGAAGCAGATAGAACCTGTCCGCACAGGCAGTTCCTGCAGCAGCGGCACTACAACAGTCACCGGAGCTCTGCTGCCTCTGCTACACCCCATAACTTCTCCTCAACCGTTGGCTGCGTACATCATCCCTGTCCGAGAGGAGCTTCTGGGCGCTCCAGGTGGACGTTACGTGGATGTAACCGCTGCTGCTTGCTGTTAGCAGCCTACATCATCACTGTCCGAGAGGAGCTTCTGGACGCTGCAGGTGGACGTTACGTGGATATACCCACTGCTGCTCGCTGTTAGCAGCCTACATCATCTCTGTACGGGAGGAGCTTCTGGGCGCTCCAGGTGGACGTTACGTGGATATAACCGCTGCTGTTCGCTGTTATCAGCCTACATCATCCCTGTCCGGGAGGAGCTTCTGGGCGCTCCAGATGGACGTTACGTGGATGTAACCGCTGCTGTTCACTGTTGGCAGCCTTCATCATCCCTGTCTGAGAGGAGCTTCTGGACGCTTTAGGTGGACGTTACGTGGATATAACCGCTGCTGTTCGCTGTTATCAGCCTACATAATTTCTGACTGAGAGGAGTTTCTGGATGCTCTAGATAGACGTCACGTGGATATAACTGCTGCTGCTTGCTGTTAGCAGCCTACATCATCTCTGTCCGAGAGGAGCTTCTGGACGCTCTAGGTGGACGTTACATGGATATAACCGCTGCTGCTTGCTGTTAGCAGCCTACATCATCCCTGTCTGGGAAGAGCTTCTGGACGCTGCAGGTGGACGTTACGTGGATTTAACCGCTGCTGCTCGCTGTTAGCAGCCTTCATCATCCCTGTCCGGAGGAGCTTCTGGCCGCTCACAGATAAGTGTCACATCTCTCTGGGTTTCCATGTTTATATACTGAGCTGGTGATTGTTAGATATCATGGGGAACCCTTTTATATGAGGGGATTGTATTCTCAGCCGCTCGCTAGAGAACATCTAATAGACAAGTCCTTCCTTTATACTGCAGTCACATTTTTTTGTGTGTCTTTTTGATGCGCTTTGCTGGTAAACTGCAGCAAAAATCATTTTTTTAAAACCCCTAAAGGACCACTTTTTGGGGATTTTACCCGTATGGTGATTTTACTCCCCTATTTTTTGTTTGTTTTCTTTTGCTCCCAAAATGATTTTTGCAGCATTTTTCTTTCTATGACATATAGGGCCATTTTTTATTTATTTATTTATTTTAAATATCTAGTAATAAGCTAAAAAATGTTTTTTTTTTAATAATAGTTGTTTATTTGTAAAATTAGAATATTTACACTAAAATAAAGTAGGGAATGGGTTCCTCATTTCGGTTTCGCTGTATAGATATATAATTTGTATAGTTTTAGATTACAGGGCGCAAATAGCGCTGATTTTGGCTGGCGTCGGTGTTGAGTCGTTTTATTTAATATATATTTAATTCTGTATTTATTTATTTTTACATCAAACACCTCCTAGGGGGTCATTTATATTGCCTCTTTTCTATTTCACACTTTCCCACTATAGCTGAAGCGTCCATATGAGCCCCAGTTCGGGCTCATGTCCACGGGCGTTTTCCCACCACGAATTCCGCATGCATTGCACGCATGAGTGATATGCAGAGAATGGAGGCAATGAAAGTATATGGGCTTCCATTGCTCCATACCCACCTGTGTGTGGGCACTGCCTATCGATACGCAAGAGAAATAAATTGCAGCATGCACTATCTCTCTGTGTGTCATATGCAGCCCTTGTTTGGGCTGTGTATCAATACGCTGTCCATACACAATACATTGATACAGGCAGTGTTTCCATACGCATCCCTGCGCTGTTCAGATCGGGGAATTAAAAAGAGAAAATCAGACTGCGCATGTGCGTGACGACAGATTCCCAGGCATGCGCAGTGCCATGCACAGCCCATAAACGGTCTCTGCCGGAGGAGTGTATTGGCTATATATGTGTACAACACTGCGGGAGACCCGGAGTATTTTATATATATACCCGTGGACATGAGCCCTTAAAGGGGAGACATCCCCCTATAGTGACAATAGTGTGGAGGAGGGGAAGAAAAATGGATGGAGCGCCCCCGGGGAAGAGGAAATGGGATAAAAATGGAAGTGGGACTGCTTGATCTCGGGTGTTTTGTCATTAAGGTTCATTTAAAACCAGCTTGTATCCGCGTCTGGGGGTTTGGGAACGTCTTCCTCAGTACTTGCTGGGGTTACACGATACAACACATTCATATATGGTGTAGAGTCACAGTGGAGTAAAAGGTGACGTGGACAGTAGTTGGTAGTGTGATATACCAGGCGCTTTTACGCCACGCAGGAAAGATAGTCCTGGAACTATCTTTCCCAGCCAGAATATAGCCACTGCCATAGATTCCTATGGGAGCCAATGACAGCTGCCGGAGAGGGGAGGTGGGAGGGAGTTTAGCAGCGTGACTGCTGAACTCTCTCCCCCTTCTCTCCTCCTCTTTGCCCCTCGCCAGTTGTTTGCAATGGGAGGGAGCGGGGCGGGGACGGAGCTAAGCACCACCCCTCCTATTGCTGGCGGCCAACAAGGGACGGAGAGGGGGCGGGAGCTTGGCACACTAGCTCCTGCCCCGTCCCGCCTCCTCCCTTTGCAGAGAGTCGGTGAGGGGAAGGGGGAGAACAGCTTAGCAGAGCTAAACTGTCTTCCCCTGCCCAACGGCATTGCGGCTTCGGCGTATATGCACTGGGCTCAGGCCGTCTGAACGGGCGCACAAATGTTAGATTTCTGTGCCCGTTCACACGTTTTTATGGCGCCGGTGGGCACACGTCAAAACACCAACGGCCGTGTGAAAGAACCCTCATAGTAATAAAACCAATAGTAGCGATAATGGCAATAGAGACTATCAAATAAAATGAGTCTTGGCATAATGTTAGTCCCTGTATGGCAGCTATAGGGCAAAAGAAAATGTACATTTAAAAGACTATATAACTAACTGTATATACCGTATTTTTTGCTTAATAAGGGCGCATTCAGACGAGTGTGTGCGTGTGCCATACATAGGTGCTCACAAAACCACGCACCCACGTACATGCACAAACACGCGTGAATGCAGGTCCGTGCAGCATTGCTTTCAATGGCACACGATAGGATGTCGGCAACCCCTGCAGTGATTTTCAGAGAAGGGTTTTAAATATAAGCCCTCCCCTTAAAATCAGCCATGGTTTCTCTTTAAGGAAAAACAAATAATATATACATATATAGGCTGAAGAATTCCTCTGCCACAGCTCTTCCTGATTGGTTGAGCGCTTTGACCAATCACAGCTATAATATATATATTTTTAATTTTTTTTCTGCATCTAAGGTTCATTCAAGGGCTTTGACTAAGATTTCATATTGTCAAAGTTGCATCCATTTGCATGAAAACGTCATTTTTGTGCGAATCAAAAAAACGCTGTCCTATTTTTTTTGCAGGGGCGAATTGTTCACTAGTAAAAAACAGACATGTGACCACATTCATTGGAAAGCATTTGTTCTAATAGACCCGTTTTTTTTTTTGCATCTATGGATGCGGGAAAAAAACGCTCCTCTGCCGGAACCCTAAAAATATATATAATTTGGAAGACGTTTTTCCATGAAATAGATCTTAAAAGATCCCCGCAGTGCAATTTGCTGTGTGTGGCGAAAATAAAATAAAATCAAGGCCCGCAGTGCGATTGGCTGTGTGTGGCAAAAAGAAAAAAAAAAAGATGCCCGCAGTGCGATTGGCTGTGTGTGGGGAAAAAGAAAAAAAAAAGATGCCCGCAGTGCGATTGGCTGTGTGTGGGGAAAAAGAAAAAAAAAAGATGCCCGCAGTGCGATTGGCTGTGTGTGGCAAAAAGGAAAAAAACAAAAAAGATGCCCGCACTGCGATTGGCTGTGTGTGAAAAAAAAAGGTGCCTGTGGTGCGATTGGCTGTGTGTAGCAAAAAGAAAAAAAAAAAGATTCCCGCAGTGCGATTGGCTGTGTGTGGCAAAAAAGCGTGTCTGTGGTGCGATTGGCTGTGTAGCAAAAAGAAAAAAAAAATAACATGCCCGCAGAACAATTGGCTGTGTGTGGCAAAAAAAAGATGCCCGCAGTGCGATTGGCTGTTTGTGGCAAAAAGAAAAGAAAAACACACCCGCAGTGCGATTGGCTGTGTGTAGCAAAAAAAGTGTGCCTATGGTGCAAATAGCTGCGTATGGCAAAAAGAAAAAATAAAGATGCCCGCAGTGCAATTGGCTATGCGTGGAAAAAAAGTGTGTCTATGGTGCGATTGGCTGTGTGTGGCAAGAAAAAAAACATGCCCGCAGTGCGATTGCTTGTGTGTGGCCAAAAAAAAGTGTGTCTATGGTGCAATTGGCTATGTGTGGCAAAAAGCAAAAGAAAAAAAAAATTCAAAAGATGCCCGCAGTGCGATTGGCAGTGTGTGGAAAAGAAAGGGTGTATGTTATGCAATTGGCTGTGTGTGGCAAAAAGAAAAGAAAAAAAAAAGATGCCCGCAGTGCGATTGGCCGTGTGTGGCACAAAGGAGAAAAAAAAAGAAAAAAAGATGCCCGCAGTGCGATTGGCAGTGTGTGGAAAAGAAACGGTGTCTGTGATGCGTTTGACTGTGTGTGGCAAAAAGCAAAAAAAAAAGATACCCGCAGTGCGATTGGCTGTGTGTGGCAAAAAGAAAAAAAAATGCCCGCAGTGCGATTGGCTATGTGTGAAAAAAAAAGTGTCTATGATGCGATTCGCTGTGTGTGGCAAAAAGAAAAAAAAGATGCCCGCAGTGCGATTGGCTGTTTGTGGGGAAAAAAAAGGATGACTGTGGTGCGATTGGCTGTGTGTGGCAAAAAGAACAAAAAACCTGCCCGCAGTGCGATTGGCTGTGTGTGGCAAAAAGGAAAAAAAAAAGATGCCCGCAGTGCGATTGGCAGTGTGTGGAAAAGAAAGGGTGTCTGTGATGCGATTGGCTGTGTGTGGCAAAAAGCAAAAAAAAAAAAGATGTCCGCAGTGCGATTGGCTGTGTGTGGCAAAAAGAAAATAAAAACATGCCCGCAGTGTGATTGGCTGTGTGTGGCAAAAAGGAAAAAAAGAAAAAAAGATGCCCGCAGTGCAATTGGCGTTGTGTGGAAAAGAAATGCTGTCTGTGATGCGATTGACTGTGTGTGTGTGTGGCAAAAAGTAAAAAAAAAAAAGATGCCCGCAGTGCGATTGGCTGTGTGTGGCAAAAAGGAAAAAAAAAACATGCACGCAGTGCGATTGGCTGTGTGTGGCAAAAAGAAAAAAAAGATGCCCGCAGTGCGATTTGCTGTGTGTGGCAAAAAGAAAAAAAAGAATATGCCCGCAGTGCGATTGGCTGTGTGTGGCAAAAAGGAAAAAAAGATGCCCGCAGTGCGATTGGCAGTGTGTGGAAAAGAAATGGTGTCTGTGATGCGATTGACTGTGCGTGGCAAAAAGCAAAAAAAAAAAAAGATGCCCGCAGTGCGATTGGCTGTGTGTGGCAAAAAATAAATATGCCCGCAGTGCGATTGGCTGTGTGTGGCAAAAAGAAAAAAAAAACATGCCCGCAGTGCGATTGGCTGTGTGTGGCAAAAAGAAAAAAAAAGATGCCCGCAGTGCGATTGGCTGCGTGTGATAAAAAAGGATGTCTGTGGTGTGATTGGCTGTGTGTGGCAAAAAGAAAAAAAACATGCCCGCAGTGCGATTGGCTGTGTGTGGCAAAAAGAAAAAACAAAAAAGATGCCCGCAGTGCGATTGGCTGTGTGTGGCAAAAAGGAAAAAAAAAAAGATGCCCGCATTGCGATTGGCAGTGTGTGGAAAAGAAATGGTGTCTGTGATGCGATTGACTGTGTGTGGCAAAAAGCAAAAAAAAAAAAGATGCCTGCAGTGCGATTGGCTGTGTGTGGCAAAAAATAAATATGCCCGCAGTGCGATTGGCTGTGTTTGGCAAAAAGAAAAAAAAAACATGCCCGCAGTGCGATTGGCTGTGTGTGGCAAAAATTTAAAAAAAGATGCCCGCAGTGCGATTGGCTGTGTGTGGAAAAAAAAGGATGTCTGTGGTGTGATTGGCTGTGTGTGGCAAAAAGAAAAAAAACATGCCCGCAGTGCGATTGGCTGTGTGTGGCAAAAAGAAAAAACAAAAAAGATGCCCGCAGTGCGATTGGCTGTGTGTGGCAAAAAGGAAAAAAAAAAGATGCCCGCATTGCGATTGGCAGTGTGTGGAAAAGAAATGGTGTCTGTGATGCGATTGACTGTGTGTGGCAAAAAGCAAAAAAAAATAAAGATGCCTGCAGTGCGATTGGCTGTGTGTGGCAAAAAATAAATATGCCCGCAGTGCGATTGGCTGTGTGTGGAAAAAAAAGGATGTCTGTGGTGCGATTGGCTGTGTGTGGCAAAAAGAAAAAAAAATGCCCGCAGTGCGATTGGCTGTGTGTGGCAAAAAGAAAAAACAAAAAAGATGCCCGCAGTGCGATTGGCTGTGTGTGGCAAAAAGCAAAGAAAAAAAGGATGCCCGCAGTGTAATTGGCTGTGTCTGGCAAAAAGGAAAAAAAATACATGCCCACAGTGCGATTGGCTGTGTGTGGCAAAAAGAAAAAAGAAAGACGCCCGCAGTGCGATTGGTTGTGTGTGGCAAAAGAAAGGGTGTCTATGGTGCGATTGGCTGTGTGTGGCAAAAAGAAAAAAAAAAAAGATGCCCGCAGTGCGATTGGCTGTGTGTGGCAAAAAGGAAAAAAAAAAAGATGCCCGCAGTGCGATTGGCAGTGTGTGGAAAAGAAAGGGTGTCTGTGATGCGATTGGCTGTGTGTGGCAAAAAGAAAAAAATAAAAAGATGCCCACAGTGCGATTGGCTGTGTGTGGCAAAAAGAAAAAAAAAAAAACATGCCCGCAGTGCGATTGGCTGTGAGTGGCAAAAAGAAAAAAAAAAACATGCCCGCAGTGCGATTGGCTGTGTGTGGCAAAAAAAGTCTGTCTATGGTGAGATTGGCTGTGTGTGGCAAAAAGAAAATAAAGATGCCCGCAGTGCGATTGGCTGTGTGTGGCAAAAAGGAAAAAAAAAAAGATGCCCGCAGTGCGATTGGCTGTGTGTGGCAAAAAGAAAAAAATAAAAAGATGCCCGCAGTGCGATTGGCTGTGTGTGGCAAAAAGAAAAAAAAAACATGCCCGCAGTGCGATTGGCTGTGTGTGGCAAAAAAAGTCTGTCTATGGTGAGATTGGCTGTGTGTGGCAAAAAGAAAATAAAGATGCCCGCAGTGCGATTGGCTGTGTGTGGCAAAAAGAAAAAAAAAAAGTTGCCCACAGTGCGATTGGCTGTGTGTGGCAAAAATAAAAAGATGCCCGCAGTGCGATTGGCTGTGTGTGGCAAAAAAAAACAAAAACATGCCCGCACTGCAATTGGCTGTGTGTGGAAAAAAAAGGGTGTCTATGGTGCGATTGGCTGTGTGTGGCAAAAAGAAAAAAAAGATACCGGCAGTGCGATTGGCTGTGTGTGGGGGAAAAAAAGGGTCTATGGTGCGATTCGCTGTGTGTGGCAAAAAGAAAAAAAAGATGCCCGCAGTGCGATTGGCTGTTTGTGGGAAAAAAAAGGATGACTGTGGTGCGATTGGCTGTGTGTGGCAAAAAGAACAAAAAACCTGCCCGCAGTGCGATTGGCTGTGTGTGGCAAAAAGGAAAAAAAAAAAAAAAGATGCCCGCAGTGCGATTGGCAGTGTGTGGAAAAGAAAGGGTGTCTGTGATGCGATTGGCTGTGTGTGGAAAAAAGAAAAAAAAGATACACACAGTGCGATTGGCTGTGAGTGGGGGAAAAACATGATGCCCACAGTGCGATTAGCTGTGTGTGGAAACAAAGAATGTCTGTGGTGCGATTGGCTGTGTGTGGCAAAGAGAAAAAAAAGATGCCCGCAGTGCGATTGGCTGTGTGTGGCAAAAAAAAAATAAAAAAAAGATGCCCG
Source organism: Eleutherodactylus coqui (assembly GCF_035609145.1). Classification (NCBI taxonomy): domain Eukaryota; kingdom Metazoa; phylum Chordata; class Amphibia; order Anura; family Eleutherodactylidae; genus Eleutherodactylus; species Eleutherodactylus coqui. Next base: position 660 of record NW_027101916.1, on the reverse strand, counting down.
CAGTGCGATTGGCAGTGTGTGGAAAAGAAAGGGTGTCTGTGATGCGATTGGCTGTGTGTGGCAAAAAGCAAAAAATAAATATGCCCGCAGTGCGATTGGCTGTGTGTGGCAAAAAGAAAAAAAAAACATGCCCGCAGTGCGATTGGCTGTGTGTGGCAAAAAGGAAAAAAAAAAGATGCCCGCACTGCAATTGGCTGTGTGTGGAAAAAAAGGTGTGTCTATGGTGCGATTGGCTGTGTGTGGCAAAAAGAAAAAAAAGATACCCGCAGTTCGATTGGCTGTGAGTGGGGGAAAAAAAATGATGCCCGCAGTGCGATTGGCTGTGTGTGGAAACAAAGAATGTCTGTGGTGCGATTGGCTGTGTGTGGCAAAGAGAAAAAAAAAGATGCCCGCAGTGCGATTGGCAGTGTGTGGAAAAGAAAGGGTGTCTGTGATGCGATTGGCTGTGTGTGGCAAAAAGCAAAAAAAAAAAATGGCCGCAGTGCGATTGGCTGTGTGTGGCAAACAGAAAAAAAAAAAGATGCCCGCAGTGCGATTGGCTGTGTGTGGCAAAAAATAAATATGCCCGCAGTGCGATTGGCTGTGTGTGGGAAAAAGAAAAAAAAAAGATGCCCGCAGTGCGATTGGCTGTGTGTGGCAAAAAGGAAAAAAAAAAGATGC
>NW_027101914.1:0-37009 GCF_035609145.1 Eleutherodactylus coqui | reverse complement strand
TTGCCATTGATGTTATTCCAGGGACAGGTAATAAACCGCATGAGGCTTTGACCAATTTTTACCATTTTAGGTAAAAAGCTGCATTGACTGCACTTCTGCATTTTGTGGGATATGGTAGGACTGCAAGCAAATCCTGAGACAAGATATATCAAAAACACTCCATACAGCATGCAATTTCATTTTCCAAGATAGAAACATTGGTCACGCTGAACATTGTTGAACGTTTTCGCTGCAATGCATCCTGGGACGCTTGGATCCAGGTTCCATCATTCATGTTGCGCTATTTCAACCAACCTGTGTGGCTCATATTCACTTTGGGTTGACGATTGGCATGGTCATGGTGTAGGCCGAGCCTTTTTTGCCACTTCATCCGCCTCCGATCAAGCATAATGCCTTGCCCATAAGCATTCCCCTCCCTGGAATAACTTAACCTACCCATTCCCCTATCTGGAATAACTGTACCTACCACAAAAGAAGTGATAAGCAGCGATCAATTTGACTGTTGTAGGCTGCCGTATCCCGCTTAAGGGCGAATTTCAAACGTTGTCCATCACAGAGACAAATGATCTGGCTCCAGCAGCGTCTATAGGAGTATCTGTCTGCTCACTTCTAGCTCCAGTGGAGACTGATGGAAAAATGGCCGCTAACAACCTGTGATCCTTGTTCCGGGTGCGCGTGTCACCATCGAGCCTTAATGACATCATAAAGCTGCTTCAAGTGCAAGACTTGCAGGCTTATATACAGTCTATCTATCTATCTATCTATCTAATGTATGTTACTGCATAGATATATATCTAGCTATATAAATAGATAGCTATATATCAATATAGATATTTCTACAAATATCTAGCTTTACGTATAAATTTAAACTTCTATAGTTATGGTTTTGTAGGGCTGAAAACATACATACAAAATTTGTATTATTATCAGCATTATTCTTATAATTGCCATTGATGTTATTCCAGGGGCAGGTAATAAACCGCATGAGTCTTTGACCAATTTTTACCATTTTAGGTAAAAAGCTGCATTGACTGCACTTCTGCATTTTGTGGATATGGTAGGACTGCAAGCAAATCCTGAGACAAGATATATCAAAAACACTCCATACAGCATGCAATTTCATTTTCCAAGATAGAAACATTGGTCACGCTGAACATTGTTGAACGTTTTCGCTGCAATGCATCCTGGGACGCTTGGATCCAGGTTCCATCATTCATGTTGCGCTATTTCAACCAACCTGTGTGGCTCATATTCACTTTGGGTTGACGATTGGCATGGTCATGGTGTAGGCCGAGCCTTTTTTGCCACTTCATCCGCCTCCGATCAAGCATAATGCCTTGCCCATAAGCATTCCCCTCCCTGGAATAACTTAACCTACCCATTCCCCTATCTGGAATAACTGTACCTACCACAAAAGAAGTGATAAGCAGCGATCAATTTGACTGTTGTAGGCTGCCGTATCCCGCTTAAGGGCGAATTTCAAACGTTGTCCATCACAGAGACAAATGATCTGGCTCCAGCAGCGTCTATAGGAGTATCTGTCTGCTCACTTCTAGCTCCAGTGGAGACTGATGGAAAAATGGCCGCTAACAACCTGTGATCCTTGTTCCGGGTGCGCGTGTCACCATCGAGCCTTAATGACATCATAAAGCTGCTTCAAGTGCAAGACTTGCAGGCTTATATACAGTCTATCTATCTATCTATCTATCTATCTATCTATCTAATGTATGTTACTGCATAGATATATATCTAGCTATATAAATAGATAGCTATATATCAATATAGATATTTCTACAAATATCTAGCTTTACGTATAAATTTAAACTTCTATAGTTATGGTTTTGTAGGGCTGAAAACATACATACAAAATTTGTATTATTATCAGCATTATTCTTATAATTGCCATTGATGTTATTCCAGGGGCAGGTAATAAACCGCATGAGGCTTTGACCAATTTTCACCATTTTAGGTAAAAAGCTGCATTGACTGCACTTCTGCATTTTGTGGGATATGGTAGGACTGCAAGCAAATCCTGAGACAAGATATATCAAAAACACTCCATACAGCATGCAATTTCATTTTCCAAGATAGAAACATTGGTCACGCTGAACATTGTTGAACGTTTTCGCTGCAATGCATCCTGAGACGCTTGGATCCAGGTTCTATCATTCATGCTGCGCCATTTCAACCAACCTGTGTGGCTCATATTCACTTTGGGTTGACGAGTTGCATGGTCATGGTGTAGGCCGAGCCTTTTTTGCCACTTCATCCGCCTCCGATCAAGCATAATGCCTTGCCCATAAGCATTCCCCACCCTGGAATATCTTAACCTACCCATTCCCCTATCTGGAATAACTGTACCTCCCTCAAAAGAAGTGATAAGCCGCAATATATTTGACTGTTGTAGGCTGCCGTCTCCCGCTTAAGGGCGAATTTCAAACGTTGTCCATCACAGAGACAAATGATCTGGCTCCAGCCGCGTCTATAGGAGTATCTGTCTGCTCACTTCTAGCTCCAGTGGAGACTGATGGAAAAATGGCCGCTAACAACCTGTGGTCCTTGTTCCGGGTGCGCGTGTCACCATCGAGCCTTAATGACATCATAAAGCTGCTTCAAGTGCAAGACTTGCAGGCTTATATACAGTCTATCTATCTATCTATCTATCTATCTATCTAATGTATGTTACTGCATAGATATATATCTAGCTATATAAATAGATAGCTATATATCAATATAGATATTTCTACAAATATCTAGCTTTACGTATAAATTTAAACTTCTATAGTTATGGTTTTGTAGGGCTGAAAACATACATACAAAATTTGTATTATTATCAGCATTATTCTTATAATTGCCATTGATGTTATTCCAGGGACAGGTAATAAACCGCATGAGGCTTTGACCAATTTTTACCATTTTAGGTAAAAAGCTGCATTGACTGCACTTCTGCATTTTGTGGGATATGGTAGGACTGCAAGCAAATCCTGAGACAAGATATATCAAAAACACTCCATACAGCATGCAATTTCATTTTCCAAGATAGAAACATTGGTCACGCTGAACATTGTTGAACGTTTTCGCTGCAATGCATCCTGGGACGCTTGGATCCAGGTTCCATCATTCATGTTGCGCTATTTCAACCAACCTGTGTGGCTCATATTCACTTTGGGTTGACGATTGGCATGGTCATGGTGTAGGCCGAGCCTTTTTTGCCACTTCATCCGCCTCCGATCAAGCATAATGCCTTGCCCATAAGCATTCCCCTCCCTGGAATAACTTAACCTACCCATTCCCCTATCTGGAATAACTGTACCTACCACAAAAGAAGTGATAAGCAGCGATCAATTTGACTGTTGTAGGCTGCCGTATCCCGCTTAAGGGCGAATTTCAAACGTTGTCCATCACAGAGACAAATGATCTGGCTCCAGCAGCGTCTATAGGAGTATCTGTCTGCTCACTTCTAGCTCCAGTGGAGACTGATGGAAAAATGGCCGCTAACAACCTGTGATCCTTGTTCCGGGTGCGCGTGTCACCATCGAGCCTTAATGACATCATAAAGCTGCTTCAAGTGCAAGACTTGCAGGCTTATATACAGTCTATCTATCTATCTATCTATCTAATGTATGTTACTGCATAGATATATATCTAGCTATATAAATAGATAGCTATATATCAATATAGATATTTCTACAAATATCTAGCTTTACGTATAAATTTAAACTTCTATAGTTATGGTTTTGTAGGGCTGAAAACATACATACAAAATTTGTATTATTATCAGCATTATTCTTATAATTGCCATTGATGTTATTCCAGGGACAGGTAATAAACCGCATGAGGCTTTGACCAATTTTTACCATTTTAGGTAAAAAGCTGCATTGACTGCACTTCTGCATTTTGTGGGATATGGTAGGACTGCAAGCAAATCCTGAGACAAGATATATCAAAAACACTCCATACAGCATGCAATTTCATTTTCCAAGATAGAAACATTGGTCACGCTGAACATTGTTGAACGTTTTCGCTGCAATGCATCCTGGGACGCTTGGATCCAGGTTCCATCATTCATGTTGCGCTATTTCAACCAACCTGTGTGGCTCATATTCACTTTGGGTTGACGATTGGCATGGTCATGGTGTAGGCCGAGCCTTTTTTGCCACTTCATCCGCCTCCGATCAAGCATAATGCCTTGCCCATAAGCATTCCCCTCCCTGGAATAACTTAACCTACCCATTCCCCTATCTGGAATAACTGTACCTACCACAAAAGAAGTGATAAGCAGCGATCAATTTGACTGTTGTAGGCTGCCGTATCCCGCTTAAGGGCGAATTTCAAACGTTGTCCATCACAGAGACAAATGATCTGGCTCCAGCAGCGTCTATAGGAGTATCTGTCTGCTCACTTCTAGCTCCAGTGGAGACTGATGGAAAAATGGCCGCTAACAACCTGTGATCCTTGTTCCGGGTGCGCGTGTCACCATCGAGCCTTAATGACATCATAAAGCTGCTTCAAGTGCAAGACTTGCAGGCTTATATACAGTCTATCTATCTATCTATCTATCTAATGTATGTTACTGCATAGATATATATCTAGCTATATAAATAGATAGCTATATATCAATATAGATATTTCTACAAATATCTAGCTTTACGTATAAATTTAAACTTCTATAGTTATGGTTTTGTAGGGCTGAAAACATACATACAAAATTTGTATTATTATCAGCATTATTCTTATAATTGCCATTGATGTTATTCCAGGGACAGGTAATAAACCGCATGAGGCTTTGACCAATTTTTACCATTTTAGGTAAAAAGCTGCATTGACTGCACTTCTGCATTTTGTGGGATATGGTAGGACTGCAAGCAAATCCTGAGACAAGATATATCAAAAACACTCCATACAGCATGCAATTTCATTTTCCAAGATAGAAACATTGGTCACGCTGAACATTGTTGAACGTTTTCGCTGCAATGCATCCTGGGACGCTTGGATCCAGGTTCCATCATTCATGTTGCGCTATTTCAACCAACCTGTGTGGCTCATATTCACTTTGGGTTGACGATTGGCATGGTCATGGTGTAGGCCGAGCCTTTTTTGCCACTTCATCCGCCTCCGATCAAGCATAATGCCTTGCCCATAAGCATTCCCCTCCCTGGAATAACTTAACCTACCCATTCCCCTATCTGGAATAACTGTACCTACCACAAAAGAAGTGATAAGCAGCGATCAATTTGACTGTTGTAGGCTGCCGTATCCCGCTTAAGGGCGAATTTCAAACGTTGTCCATCACAGAGACAAATGATCTGGCTCCAGCAGCGTCTATAGGAGTATCTGTCTGCTCACTTCTAGCTCCAGTGGAGACTGATGGAAAAATGGCCGCTAACAACCTGTGATCCTTGTTCCGGGTGCGCGTGTCACCATCGAGCCTTAATGACATCATAAAGCTGCTTCAAGTGCAAGACTTGCAGGCTTATATACAGTCTATCTATCTATCTATCTATCTAATGTATGTTACTGCATAGATATATATCTAGCTATATAAATAGATAGCTATATATCAATATAGATATTTCTACAAATATCTAGCTTTACGTATAAATTTAAACTTCTATAGTTATGGTTTTGTAGGGCTGAAAACATACATACAAAATTTGTATTATTATCAGCATTATTCTTATAATTGCCATTGATGTTATTCCAGGGGCAGGTAATAAACCGCATGAGTCTTTGACCAATTTTTACCATTTTAGGTAAAAAGCTGCATTGACTGCACTTCTGCATTTTGTGGGATATGGTAGGACTGCAAGCAAATCCTGAGACAAGATATATCAAAAACACTCCATACAGCATGCAATTTCATTTTCCAAGATAGAAACATTGGTCACGCTGAACATTGTTGAACGTTTTCGCTGCAATGCATCCTGGGACGCTTGGATCCAGGTTCCATCATTCATGTTGCGCTATTTCAACCAACCTGTGTGGCTCATATTCACTTTGGGTTGACGATTGGCATGGTCATGGTGTAGGCCGAGCCTTTTTTGCCACTTCATCCGCCTCCGATCAAGCATAATGCCTTGCCCATAAGCATTCCCCTCCCTGGAATAACTTAACCTACCCATTCCCCTATCTGGAATAACTGTACCTACCACAAAAGAAGTGATAAGCAGCGATCAATTTGACTGTTGTAGGCTGCCGTATCCCGCTTAAGGGCGAATTTCAAACGTTGTCCATCACAGAGACAAATGATCTGGCTCCAGCAGCGTCTATAGGAGTATCTGTCTGCTCACTTCTAGCTCCAGTGGAGACTGATGGAAAAATGGCCGCTAACAACCTGTGATCCTTGTTCCGGGTGCGCGTGTCACCATCGAGCCTTAATGACATCATAAAGCTGCTTCAAGTGCAAGACTTGCAGGCTTATATACAGTCTATCTATCTATCTATCTATCTATCTATCTATCTATCTAATGTATGTTACTGCATAGATATATATCTAGCTATATAAATAGATAGCTATATATCAATATAGATATTTCTACAAATATCTAGCTTTACGTATAAATTTAAACTTCTATAGTTATGGTTTTGTAGGGCTGAAAACATACATACAAAATTTGTATTATTATCAGCATTATTCTTATAATTGCCATTGATGTTATTCCAGGGACAGGTAATAAACCGCATGAGGCTTTGACCAATTTTTACCATTTTAGGTAAAAAGCTGCATTGACTGCACTTCTGCATTTTGTGGGATATGGTAGGACTGCAAGCAAATCCTGAGACAAGATATATCAAAAACACTCCATACAGCATGCAATTTCATTTTCCAAGATAGAAACATTGGTCACGCTGAACATTGTTGAACGTTTTCGCTGCAATGCATCCTGGGACGCTTGGATCCAGGTTCCATCATTCATGTTGCGCTATTTCAACCAACCTGTGTGGCTCATATTCACTTTGGGTTGACGATTGGCATGGTCATGGTGTAGGCCGAGCCTTTTTTGCCACTTCATCCGCCTCCGATCAAGCATAATGCCTTGCCCATAAGCATTCCCCTCCCTGGAATAACTTAACCTACCCATTCCCCTATCTGGAATAACTGTACCTACCACAAAAGAAGTGATAAGCAGCGATCAATTTGACTGTTGTAGGCTGCCGTATCCCGCTTAAGGGCGAATTTCAAACGTTGTCCATCACAGAGACAAATGATCTGGCTCCAGCAGCGTCTATAGGAGTATCTGTCTGCTCACTTCTAGCTCCAGTGGAGACTGATGGAAAAATGGCCGCTAACAACCTGTGATCCTTGTTCCGGGTGCGCGTGTCACCATCGAGCCTTAATGACATCATAAAGCTGCTTCAAGTGCAAGACTTGCAGGCTTATATACAGTCTATCTATCTATCTATCTATCTAATGTATGTTACTGCATAGATATATATCTAGCTATATAAATAGATAGCTATATATCAATATAGATATTTCTACAAATATCTAGCTTTACGTATAAATTTAAACTTCTATAGTTATGGTTTTGTAGGGCTGAAAACATACATACAAAATTTGTATTATTATCAGCATTATTCTTATAATTGCCATTGATGTTATTCCAGGGACAGGTAATAAACCGCATGAGGCTTTGACCAATTTTTACCATTTTAGGTAAAAAGCTGCATTGACTGCACTTCTGCATTTTGTGGGATATGGTAGGACTGCAAGCAAATCCTGAGACAAGATATATCAAAAACACTCCATACAGCATGCAATTTCATTTTCCAAGATAGAAACATTGGTCACGCTGAACATTGTTGAACGTTTTCGCTGCAATGCATCCTGGGACGCTTGGATCCAGGTTCCATCATTCATGTTGCGCTATTTCAACCAACCTGTGTGGCTCATATTCACTTTGGGTTGACGATTGGCATGGTCATGGTGTAGGCCGAGCCTTTTTTGCCACTTCATCCGCCTCCGATCAAGCATAATGCCTTGCCCATAAGCATTCCCCTCCCTGGAATAACTTAACCTACCCATTCCCCTATCTGGAATAACTGTACCTACCACAAAAGAAGTGATAAGCAGCGATCAATTTGACTGTTGTAGGCTGCCGTATCCCGCTTAAGGGCGAATTTCAAACGTTGTCCATCACAGAGACAAATGATCTGGCTCCAGCAGCGTCTATAGGAGTATCTGTCTGCTCACTTCTAGCTCCAGTGGAGACTGATGGAAAAATGGCCGCTAACAACCTGTGATCCTTGTTCCGGGTGCGCGTGTCACCATCGAGCCTTAATGACATCATAAAGCTGCTTCAAGTGCAAGACTTGCAGGCTTATATACAGTCTATCTATCTATCTATCTATCTAATGTATGTTACTGCATAGATATATATCTAGCTATATAAATAGATAGCTATATATCAATATAGATATTTCTACAAATATCTAGCTTTACGTATAAATTTAAACTTCTATAGTTATGGTTTTGTAGGGCTGAAAACATACATACAAAATTTGTATTATTATCAGCATTATTCTTATAATTGCCATTGATGTTATTCCAGGGACAGGTAATAAACCGCATGAGGCTTTGACCAATTTTTACCATTTTAGGTAAAAAGCTGCATTGACTGCACTTCTGCATTTTGTGGGATATGGTAGGACTGCAAGCAAATCCTGAGACAAGATATATCAAAAACACTCCATACAGCATGCAATTTCATTTTCCAAGATAGAAACATTGGTCACGCTGAACATTGTTGAACGTTTTCGCTGCAATGCATCCTGGGACGCTTGGATCCAGGTTCCATCATTCATGTTGCGCTATTTCAACCAACCTGTGTGGCTCATATTCACTTTGGGTTGACGATTGGCATGGTCATGGTGTAGGCCGAGCCTTTTTTGCCACTTCATCCGCCTCCGATCAAGCATAATGCCTTGCCCATAAGCATTCCCCTCCCTGGAATAACTTAACCTACCCATTCCCCTATCTGGAATAACTGTACCTACCACAAAAGAAGTGATAAGCAGCGATCAATTTGACTGTTGTAGGCTGCCGTATCCCGCTTAAGGGCGAATTTCAAACGTTGTCCATCACAGAGACAAATGATCTGGCTCCAGCAGTGTCTATAGGAGTATCTGTCTGCTCACTTCTAGCTCCAGTGGAGACTGATGGAAAAATGGCCGCTAACAACCTGTGATCCTTGTTCCGGGTGCGCGTGTCACCATCGAGCCTTAATGACATCATAAAGCTGCTTCAAGTGCAAGACTTGCAGGCTTATATACAGTCTATCTATCTATCTATCTATCTAATGTATGTTACTGCATAGATATATATCTAGCTATATAAATAGATAGCTATATATCAATATAGATATTTCTACAAATATCTAGCTTTACGTATAAATTTAAACTTCTATAGTTATGGTTTTGTAGGGCTGAAAACATACATACAAAATTTGTATTATTATCAGCATTATTCTTATAATTGCCATTGATGTTATTCCAGGGGCAGGTAATAAACCGCATGAGTCTTTGACCAATTTTTACCATTTTAGGTAAAAAGCTGCATTGACTGCACTTCTGCATTTTGTGGGATATGGTAGGACTGCAAGCAAATCCTGAGACAAGATATATCAAAAACACTCCATACAGCATGCAATTTCATTTTCCAAGATAGAAACATTGGTCACGCTGAACATTGTTGAACGTTTTCGCTGCAATGCATCCTGGGACGCTTGGATCCAGGTTCCATCATTCATGTTGCGCTATTTCAACCAACCTGTGTGGCTCATATTCACTTTGGGTTGACGATTGGCATGGTCATGGTGTAGGCCGAGCCTTTTTTGCCACTTCATCCGCCTCCGATCAAGCATAATGCCTTGCCCATAAGCATTCCCCTCCCTGGAATAACTTAACCTACCCATTCCCCTATCTGGAATAACTGTACCTACCACAAAAGAAGTGATAAGCAGCGATCAATTTGACTGTTGTAGGCTGCCGTATCCCGCTTAAGGGCGAATTTCAAACGTTGTCCATCACAGAGACAAATGATCTGGCTCCAGCAGCGTCTATAGGAGTATCTGTCTGCTCACTTCTAGCTCCAGTGGAGACTGATGGAAAAATGGCCGCTAACAACCTGTGATCCTTGTTCCGGGTGCGCGTGTCACCATCGAGCCTTAATGACATCATAAAGCTGCTTCAAGTGCAAGACTTGCAGGCTTATATACAGTCTATCTATCTATCTATCTATCTATCTATCTATCTATCTAATGTATGTTACTGCATAGATATATATCTAGCTATATAAATAGATAGCTATATATCAATATAGATATTTCTACAAATATCTAGCTTTACGTATAAATTTAAACTTCTATAGTTATGGTTTTGTAGGGCTGAAAACATACATACAAAATTTGTATTATTATCAGCATTATTCTTATAATTGCCATTGATGTTATTCCAGGGGCAGGTAATAAACCGCATGAGGCTTTGACCAATTTTCACCATTTTAGGTAAAAAGCTGCATTGACTGCACTTCTGCATTTTGTGGGATATGGTAGGACTGCAAGCAAATCCTGAGACAAGATATATCAAAAACACTCCATACAGCATGCAATTTCATTTTCCAAGATAGAAACATTGGTCACGCTGAACATTGTTGAACGTTTTCGCTGCAATGCATCCTGAGACGCTTGGATCCAGGTTCTATCATTCATGCTGCGCCATTTCAACCAACCTGTGTGGCTCATATTCACTTTGGGTTGACGAGTTGCATGGTCATGGTGTAGGCCGAGCCTTTTTTGCCACTTCATCCGCCTCCGATCAAGCATAATGCCTTGCCCATAAGCATTCCCCACCCTGGAATATCTTAACCTACCCATTCCCCTATCTGGAATAACTGTACCTCCCTCAAAAGAAGTGATAAGCCGCAATATATTTGACTGTTGTAGGCTGCCGTCTCCCGCTTAAGGGCGAATTTCAAACGTTGTCCATCACAGAGACAAATGATCTGGCTCCAGCCGCGTCTATAGGAGTATCTGTCTGCTCACTTCTAGCTCCAGTGGAGACTGATGGAAAAATGGCCGCTAACAACCTGTGGTCCTTGTTCCGGGTGCGCGTGTCACCATCGAGCCTTAATGACATCATAAAGCTGCTTCAAGTGCAAGACTTGCAGGCTTATATACAGTCTATCTATCTATCTATCTATCTATCTATCTATCTATCTATCTAATGTATGTTACTGCATAGATATATATCTAGCTATATAAATAGATAGCTATATATCAATATAGATATTTCTACAAATATCTAGCTTTACGTATAAATTTAAACTTCTATAGTTATGGTTTTGTAGGGCTGAAAACATACATACAAAATTTGTATTATTATCAGCATTATTCTTATAATTGCCATTGATGTTATTCCAGGGACAGGTAATAAACCGCATGAGGCTTTGACCAATTTTTACCATTTTAGGTAAAAAGCTGCATTGACTGCACTTCTGCATTTTGTGGGATATGGTAGGACTGCAAGCAAATCCTGAGACAAGATATATCAAAAACACTCCATACAGCATGCAATTTCATTTTCCAAGATAGAAACATTGGTCACGCTGAACATTGTTGAACGTTTTCGCTGCAATGCATCCTGGGACGCTTGGATCCAGGTTCCATCATTCATGTTGCGCTATTTCAACCAACCTGTGTGGCTCATATTCACTTTGGGTTGACGATTGGCATGGTCATGGTGTAGGCCGAGCCTTTTTTGCCACTTCATCCGCCTCCGATCAAGCATAATGCCTTGCCCATAAGCATTCCCCTCCCTGGAATAACTTAACCTACCCATTCCCCTATCTGGAATAACTGTACCTACCACAAAAGAAGTGATAAGCAGCGATCAATTTGACTGTTGTAGGCTGCCGTATCCCGCTTAAGGGCGAATTTCAAACGTTGTCCATCACAGAGACAAATGATCTGGCTCCAGCAGCGTCTAAAGGAGTATCTGTCTGCTCACTTCTAGCTCCAGTGGAGACTGATGGAAAAATGGCCGCTAACAACCTGTGATCCTTGTTCCGGGTGCGCGTGTCACCATCGAGCCTTAATGACATCATAAAGCTGCTTCAAGTGCAAGACTTGCAGGCTTATATACAGTCTATCTATCTATCTATCTATCTATCTATCTATCTATCTATCTATCTATCTAATGTATGTTACTGCATAGATATATATCTAGCTATATAAATAGATAGCTATATATCAATATAGATATTTCTACAAATATCTAGCTTTACGTATAAATTTAAACTTCTATAGTTATGGTTTTGTAGGGCTGAAAACATACATACAAAATTTGTATTATTATCAGCATTATTCTTATAATTGCCATTGATGTTATTCCAGGGGCAGGTAATAAACCGCATGAGTCTTTGACCAATTTTTACCATTTTAGGTAAAAAGCTGCATTGACTGTACTTCTGCATTTTGTGGGATATGGTAGGACTGCAAGCAAATCCTGAGACAAGATATGTCAAAAACACTCCATACAGCATGCAATTTCATTTTCCAAGATAGAAACATTGGTCACGCTGAACATTGTTGAACGTTTTCGCTGCAATGCATCCTGGGACGCTTGGATCCAGGTTCTATCATTCATGCTGCGCCATTTCAACCAACCTGTGTGGCTCATATTCACTTTGGGTTGACGAGTTGCATGGTCATGGTGTAGGCCGAGCCTTTTTTGCCACTTCATCCGCCTCCGATCAAGCATAATGCCTTGCCCATAAGCATTCCCCTCCCTGGAATAACTTAACCTACCCATTCCCCTATCTGGAATAACTGTACCTACCACAAAAGAAGTGATAAGCAGCGATCAATTTGACTGTTGTAGGCTGCCGTCTCCCGCTTAAGGGCGAATTTCAAACGTTGTCCATCACAGAGACAAATGATCTGGCTCCAGCAGCGTCTATAGGAGTATCTGTCTGCTCACTTCTAGCTCCAGTGGAGACTGATGGAAAAATGGCCGCTAACAACCTGTGATCCTTGTTCCGGGTGCGCGTGTCACCATCGAGCCTTAATGACATCATAAAGCTGCTTCAAGTGCAAGACTTGCAGGCTTATATACAGTCTATCTATCTATCTATCTATCTATCTATCTATCTATCTAATGTATGTTACTGCATAGATATATATCTAGCTATATAAATAGATAGCTATATATCAATATAGATATTTCTACAAATATCTAGCTTTACGTATAAATTTAAACTTCTATAGTTATGGTTTTGTAGGGCTGAAAACATACATACAAAATTTGTATTATTATCAGCATTATTCTTATAATTGCCATTGATGTTATTCCAGGGACAGGTAATAAACCGCATGAGGCTTTGACCAATTTTTACCATTTTAGGTAAAAAGCTGCATTGACTGCACTTCTGCATTTTGTGGGATATGGTAGGACTGCAAGCAAATCCTGAGACAAGATATATCAAAAACACTCCATACAGCATGCAATTTCATTTTCCAAGATAGAAACATTGGTCACGCTGAACATTGTTGAACGTTTTCGCTGCAATGCATCCTGGGACGCTTGGATCCAGGTTCCATCATTCATGTTGCGCTATTTCAACCAACCTGTGTGGCTCATATTCACTTTGGGTTGACGATTGGCATGGTCATGGTGTAGGCCGAGCCTTTTTTGCCACTTCATCCGCCTCCGATCAAGCATAATGCCTTGCCCATAAGCATTCCCCTCCCTGGAATAACTTAACCTACCCATTCCCCTATCTGGAATAACTGTACCTACCACAAAAGAAGTGATAAGCAGCGATCAATTTGACTGTTGTAGGCTGCCGTATCCCGCTTAAGGGCGAATTTCAAACGTTGTCCATCACAGAGACAAATGATCTGGCTCCAGCAGCGTCTATAGGAGTATCTGTCTGCTCACTTCTAGCTCCAGTGGAGACTGATGGAAAAATGGCCGCTAACAACCTGTGATCCTTGTTCCGGGTGCGCGTGTCACCATCGAGCCTTAATGACATCATAAAGCTGCTTCAAGTGCAAGACTTGCAGGCTTATATACAGTCTATCTATCTATCTATCTATCTATCTATCTATCTATCTATCTATCTAATGTATGTTACTGCATAGATATATATCTAGCTATATAAATAGATAGCTATATATCAATATAGATATTTCTACAAATATCTAGCTTTACGTATAAATTTAAACTTCTATAGTTATGGTTTTGTAGGGCTGAAAACATACATACAAAATTTGTATTATTATCAGCATTATTCTTATAATTGCCATTGATGTTATTCCAGGGGCAGGTAATAAACCGCATGAGTCTTTGACCAATTTTTACCATTTTAGGTAAAAAGCTGCATTGACTGTACTTCTGCATTTTGTGGGATATGGTAGGACTGCAAGCAAATCCTGAGACAAGATATGTCAAAAACACTCCATACAGCATGCAATTTCATTTTCCAAGATAGAAACATTGGTCACGCTGAACATTGTTGAACGTTTTCGCTGCAATGCATCCTGGGACGCTTGGATCCAGGTTCTATCATTCATGCTGCGCCATTTCAACCAACCTGTGTGGCTCATATTCACTTTGGGTTGACGAGTTGCATGGTCATGGTGTAGGCCGAGCCTTTTTTGCCACTTCATCCGCCTCCGATCAAGCATAATGCCTTGCCCATAAGCATTCCCCTCCCTGGAATAACTTAACCTACCCATTCCCCTATCTGGAATAACTGTACCTACCACAAAAGAAGTGATAAGCAGCGATCAATTTGACTGTTGTAGGCTGCCGTCTCCCGCTTAAGGGCGAATTTCAAACGTTGTCCATCACAGAGACAAATGATCTGGCTCCAGCAGCGTCTATAGGAGTATCTGTCTGCTCACTTCTAGCTCCAGTGGAGACTGATGGAAAAATGGCCGCTAACAACCTGTGATCCTTGTTCCGGGTGCGCGTGTCACCATCGAGCCTTAATGACATCATAAAGCTGCTTCAAGTGCAAGACTTGCAGGCTTATATACAGTCTATCTATCTATCTATCTATCTATCTATCTATCTATCTATCTATCTATCTAATGTATGTTACTGCATAGATATATATCTAGCTATATAAATAGATAGCTATATATCAATATAGATATTTCTACAAATATCTAGCTTTACGTATAAATTTAAACTTCTATAGTTATGGTTTTGTAGGGCTGAAAACATACATACAAAATTTGTATTATTATCAGCATTATTCTTATAATTGCCATTGATGTTATTCCAGGGACAGGTAATAAACCGCATGAGGCTTTGACCAATTTTTACCATTTTAGGTAAAAAGCTGCATTGACTGCACTTCTGCATTTTGTGGGATATGGTAGGACTGCAAGCAAATCCTGAGACAAGATATATCAAAAACACTCCATACAGCATGCAATTTCATTTTCCAAGATAGAAACATTGGTCACGCTGAACATTGTTGAACGTTTTCGCTGCAATGCATCCTGGGACGCTTGGATCCAGGTTCCATCATTCATGTTGCGCTATTTCAACCAACCTGTGTGGCTCATATTCACTTTGGGTTGACGATTGGCATGGTCATGGTGTAGGCCGAGCCTTTTTTGCCACTTCATCCGCCTCCGATCAAGCATAATGCCTTGCCCATAAGCATTCCCCTCCCTGGAATAACTTAACCTACCCATTCCCCTATCTGGAATAACTGTACCTACCACAAAAGAAGTGATAAGCAGCGATCAATTTGACTGTTGTAGGCTGCCGTATCCCGCTTAAGGGCGAATTTCAAACGTTGTCCATCACAGAGACAAATGATCTGGCTCCAGCAGCGTCTATAGGAGTATCTGTCTGCTCACTTCTAGCTCCAGTGGAGACTGATGGAAAAATGGCCGCTAACAACCTGTGATCCTTGTTCCGGGTGCGCGTGTCACCATCGAGCCTTAATGACATCATAAAGCTGCTTCAAGTGCAAGACTTGCAGGCTTATATACAGTCTATCTATCTATCTATCTATCTAATGTATGTTACTGCATAGATATATATCTAGCTATATAAATAGATAGCTATATATCAATATAGATATTTCTACAAATATCTAGCTTTACGTATAAATTTAAACTTCTATAGTTATGGTTTTGTAGGGCTGAAAACATACATACAAAATTTGTATTATTATCAGCATTATTCTTATAATTGCCATTGATGTTATTCCAGGGACAGGTAATAAACCGCATGAGGCTTTGACCAATTTTTACCATTTTAGGTAAAAAGCTGCATTGACTGCACTTCTGCATTTTGTGGGATATGGTAGGACTGCAAGCAAATCCTGAGACAAGATATATCAAAAACACTCCATACAGCATGCAATTTCATTTTCCAAGATAGAAACATTGGTCACGCTGAACATTGTTGAACGTTTTCGCTGCAATGCATCCTGGGACGCTTGGATCCAGGTTCCATCATTCATGTTGCGCTATTTCAACCAACCTGTGTGGCTCATATTCACTTTGGGTTGACGATTGGCATGGTCATGGTGTAGGCCGAGCCTTTTTTGCCACTTCATCCGCCTCCGATCAAGCATAATGCCTTGCCCATAAGCATTCCCCTCCCTGGAATAACTTAACCTACCCATTCCCCTATCTGGAATAACTGTACCTACCACAAAAGAAGTGATAAGCAGCGATCAATTTGACTGTTGTAGGCTGCCGTATCCCGCTTAAGGGCGAATTTCAAACGTTGTCCATCACAGAGACAAATGATCTGGCTCCAGCAGCGTCTAAAGGAGTATCTGTCTGCTCACTTCTAGCTCCAGTGGAGACTGATGGAAAAATGGCCGCTAACAACCTGTGATCCTTGTTCCGGGTGCGCGTGTCACCATCGAGCCTTAATGACATCATAAAGCTGCTTCAAGTGCAAGACTTGCAGGCTTATATACAGTCTATCTATCTATCTATCTATCTATCTATCTATCTATCTAATGTATGTTACTGCATAGATATATATCTAGCTATATAAATAGATAGCTATATATCAATATAGATATTTCTACAAATATCTAGCTTTACGTATAAATTTAAACTTCTATAGTTATGGTTTTGTAGGGCTGAAAACATACATACAAAATTTGTATTATTATCAGCATTATTCTTATAATTGCCATTGATGTTATTCCAGGGGCAGGTAATAAACCGCATGAGTCTTTGACCAATTTTTACCATTTTAGGTAAAAAGCTGCATTGACTGTACTTCTGCATTTTGTGGGATATGGTAGGACTGCAAGCAAATCCTGAGACAAGATATGTCAAAAACACTCCATACAGCATGCAATTTCATTTTCCAAGATAGAAACATTGGTCACGCTGAACATTGTTGAACGTTTTCGCTGCAATGCATCCTGGGACGCTTGGATCCAGGTTCTATCATTCATGCTGCGCCATTTCAACCAACCTGTGTGGCTCATATTCACTTTGGGTTGACGAGTTGCATGGTCATGGTGTAGGCCGAGCCTTTTTTGCCACTTCATCCGCCTCCGATCAAGCATAATGCCTTGCCCATAAGCATTCCCCTCCCTGGAATAACTTAACCTACCCATTCCCCTATCTGGAATAACTGTACCTACCACAAAAGAAGTGATAAGCAGCGATCAATTTGACTGTTGTAGGCTGCCGTCTCCCGCTTAAGGGCGAATTTCAAACGTTGTCCATCACAGAGACAAATGATCTGGCTCCAGCAGCGTCTATAGGAGTATCTGTCTGCTCACTTCTAGCTCCAGTGGAGACTGATGGAAAAATGGCCGCTAACAACCTGTGATCCTTGTTCCGGGTGCGCGTGTCACCATCGAGCCTTAATGACATCATAAAGCTGCTTGAAGTGCAAGACTTGCAGGCTTATATACAGTCTATCTATCTATCTATCTATCTATCTATCTATCTATCTATCTATCTATCTATCTATCTATCTAATGTATGTTACTGCATAGATATATATCTAGCTATATAAATAGATAGCTATATATCAATATAGATATTTCTACAAATATCTAGCTTTACGTATAAATTTAAACTTCTATAGTTATGGTTTTGTAGGGCTGAAAACATACATACAAAATTTGTATTATTATCAGCATTATTCTTATAATTGCCATTGATGTTATTCCAGGGACAGGTAATAAACCGCATGAGGCTTTGACCAATTTTTACCATTT
Organism: Eleutherodactylus coqui; assembly: GCF_035609145.1. Taxonomy (NCBI): domain Eukaryota; kingdom Metazoa; phylum Chordata; class Amphibia; order Anura; family Eleutherodactylidae; genus Eleutherodactylus; species Eleutherodactylus coqui. The sequence goes on along the minus strand of NW_027101914.1, from coordinate 18,783 downwards.
TAGGTAAAAAGCTGCATTGACTGCACTTCTGCATTTTGTGGGATATGGTAGGACTGCAAGCAAATCCTGAGACAAGATATATCAAAAACACTCCATACAGCATGCAATTTCATTTTCCAAGATAGAAACATTGGTCACGCTGAACATTGTTGAACGTTTTCGCTGCAATGCATCCTGGGACGCTTGGATCCAGGTTCCATCATTCATGTTGCGCTATTTCAACCAACCTGTGTGGCTCATATTCACTTTGGGTTGACGATTGGCATGGTCATGGTGTAGGCCGAGCCTTTTTTGCCACTTCATCCGCCTCCGATCAAGCATAATGCCTTGCCCATAAGCATTCCCCTCCCTGGAATAACTTAACCTACCCATTCCCCTATCTGGAATAACTGTACCTACCACAAAAGAAGTGATAAGCAGCGATCAATTTGACTGTTGTAGGCTGCCGTATCCCGCTTAAGGGCGAATTTCAAACGTTGTCCATCACAGAGACAAATGATCTGGCTCCAGCAGCGTCTATAGGAGTATCTGTCTGCTCACTTCTAGCTCCAGTGGAGACTGATGGAAAAATGGCCGCTAACAACCTGTGATCCTTGTTCCGGGTGCGCGTGTCACCATCGAGCCTTAATGACATCATAAAGCTGCTTCAAGTGCAAGACTTGCAGGCTTATATACAGTCTATCTATCTATCTATCTATCTAATGTATGTTACTGCATAGATATATATCTAGCTATATAAATAGATAGCTATATATCAATATAGATATTTCTACAAATATCTAGCTTTACGTATAAATTTAAACTTCTATAGTTATGGTTTTGTAGGGCTGAAAACATACATACAAAATTTGTATTATTATCAGCATTATTCTTATAATTGCCATTGATGTTATTCCAGGGACAGGTAATAAACCGCATGAGGCTTTGACCAATTTTTACCATTTTAGGTAAAAAGCTGCATTGACTGCACTTCTGCATTTTGTGGGATATGGTAGGACTGCAAGCAAATCCTGAGACAAGATATATCAAAAACACTCCATACAGCATGCAATTTCATTTTCCAAGATAGAAACATTGGTCACGCTGAACATTGTTGAACGTTTTCGCTGCAATGCATCCTGGGACGCTTGGATCCAGGTTCCATCATTCATGTTGCGCTATTTCAACCAACCTGTGTGGCTCATATTCACTTTGGGTTGACGATTGGCATGGTCATGGTGTAGGCCGAGCCTTTTTTGCCACTTCATCCGCCTCCGATCAAGCATAATGCCTTGCCCATAAGCATTCCCCTCCCTGGAATAACTTAACCTACCCATTCCCCTATCTGGAATAACTGTACCTACCACAAAAGAAGTGATAAGCAGCGATCAATTTGACTGTTGTAGGCTGCCGTATCCCGCTTAAGGGCGAATTTCAAACGTTGTCCATCACAGAGACAAATGATCTGGCTCCAGCAGCGTCTATAGGAGTATCTGTCTGCTCACTTCTAGCTCCAGTGGAGACTGATGGAAAAATGGCCGCTAACAACCTGTGATCCTTGTTCCGGGTGCGCGTGTCACCATCGAGCCTTAATGACATCATAAAGCTGCTTCAAGTGCAAGACTTGCAGGCTTATATACAGTCTATCTATCTATCTATCTATCTAATGTATGTTACTGCATAGATATATATCTAGCTATATAAATAGATAGCTATATATCAATATAGATATTTCTACAAATATCTAGCTTTACGTATAAATTTAAACTTCTATAGTTATGGTTTTGTAGGGCTGAAAACATACATACAAAATTTGTATTATTATCAGCATTATTCTTATAATTGCCATTGATGTTATTCCAGGGACAGGTAATAAACCGCATGAGGCTTTGACCAATTTTTACCATTTTAGGTAAAAAGCTGCATTGACTGCACTTCTGCATTTTGTGGGATATGGTAGGACTGCAAGCAAATCCTGAGACAAGATATATCAAAAACACTCCATACAGCATGCAATTTCATTTTCCAAGATAGAAACATTGGTCACGCTGAACATTGTTGAACGTTTTCGCTGCAATGCATCCTGGGACGCTTGGATCCAGGTTCCATCATTCATGTTGCGCTATTTCAACCAACCTGTGTGGCTCATATTCACTTTGGGTTGACGATTGGCATGGTCATGGTGTAGGCCGAGCCTTTTTTGCCACTTCATCCGCCTCCGATCAAGCATAATGCCTTGCCCATAAGCATTCCCCTCCCTGGAATAACTTAACCTACCCATTCCCCTATCTGGAATAACTGTACCTACCACAAAAGAAGTGATAAGCAGCGATCAATTTGACTGTTGTAGGCTGCCGTATCCCGCTTAAGGGCGAATTTCAAACGTTGTCCATCACAGAGACAAATGATCTGGCTCCAGCAGCGTCTATAGGAGTATCTGTCTGCTCACTTCTAGCTCCAGTGGAGACTGATGGAAAAATGGCCGCTAACAACCTGTGATCCTTGTTCCGGGTGCGCGTGTCACCATCGAGCCTTAATGACATCATAAAGCTGCTTCAAGTGCAAGACTTGCAGGCTTATATACAGTCTATCTATCTATCTATCTATCTAATGTATGTTACTGCATAGATATATATCTAGCTATATAAATAGATAGCTATATATCAATATAGATATTTCTACAAATATCTAGCTTTACGTATAAATTTAAACTTCTATAGTTATGGTTTTGTAGGGCTGAAAACATACATACAAAATTTGTATTATTATCAGCATTATTCTTATAATTGCCATTGATGTTATTCCAGGGACAGGTAATAAACCGCATGAGGCTTTGACCAATTTTTACCATTTTAGGTAAAAAGCTGCATTGACTGCACTTCTGCATTTTGTGGGATATGGTAGGACTGCAAGCAAATCCTGAGACAAGATATATCAAAAACACTCCATACAGCATGCAATTTCATTTTCCAAGATAGAAACATTGGTCACGCTGAACATTGTTGAACGTTTTCGCTGCAATGCATCCTGGGACGCTTGGATCCAGGTTCCATCATTCATGTTGCGCTATTTCAACCAACCTGTGTGGCTCATATTCACTTTGGGTTGACGATTGGCATGGTCATGGTGTAGGCCGAGCCTTTTTTGCCACTTCATCCGCCTCCGATCAAGCATAATGCCTTGCCCATAAGCATTCCCCTCCCTGGAATAACTTAACCTACCCATTCCCCTATCTGGAATAACTGTACCTACCACAAAAGAAGTGATAAGCAGCGATCAATTTGACTGTTGTAGGCTGCCGTATCCCGCTTAAGGGCGAATTTCAAACGTTGTCCATCACAGAGACAAATGATCTGGCTCCAGCAGCGTCTATAGGAGTATCTGTCTGCTCACTTCTAGCTCCAGTGGAGACTGATGGAAAAATGGCCGCTAACAACCTGTGATCCTTGTTCCGGGTGCGCGTGTCACCATCGAGCCTTAATGACATCATAAAGCTGCTTCAAGTGCAAGACTTGCAGGCTTATATACAGTCTATCTATCTATCTATCTATCTAATGTATGTTACTGCATAGATATATATCTAGCTATATAAATAGATAGCTATATATCAATATAGATATTTCTACAAATATCTAGCTTTACGTATAAATTTAAACTTCTATAGTTATGGTTTTGTAGGGCTGAAAACATACATACAAAATTTGTATTATTATCAGCATTATTCTTATAATTGCCATTGATGTTATTCCAGGGACAGGTAATAAACCGCATGAGGCTTTGACCAATTTTTACCATTTTAGGTAAAAAGCTGCATTGACTGCACTTCTGCATTTTGTGGGATATGGTAGGACTGCAAGCAAATCCTGAGACAAGATATATCAAAAACACTCCATACAGCATGCAATTTCATTTTCCAAGATAGAAACATTGGTCACGCTGAACATTGTTGAACGTTTTCGCTGCAATGCATCCTGGGACGCTTGGATCCAGGTTCCATCATTCATGTTGCGCTATTTCAACCAACCTGTGTGGCTCATATTCACTTTGGGTTGACGATTGGCATGGTCATGGTGTAGGCCGAGCCTTTTTTGCCACTTCATCCGCCTCCGATCAAGCATAATGCCTTGCCCATAAGCATTCCCCTCCCTGGAATAACTTAACCTACCCATTCCCCTATCTGGAATAACTGTACCTACCACAAAAGAAGTGATAAGCAGCGATCAATTTGACTGTTGTAGGCTGCCGTATCCCGCTTAAGGGCGAATTTCAAACGTTGTCCATCACAGAGACAAATGATCTGGCTCCAGCAGCGTCTATAGGAGTATCTGTCTGCTCACTTCTAGCTCCAGTGGAGACTGATGGAAAAATGGCCGCTAACAACCTGTGATCCTTGTTCCGGGTGCGCGTGTCACCATCGAGCCTTAATGACATCATAAAGCTGCTTCAAGTGCAAGACTTGCAGGCTTATATACAGTCTATCTATCTATCTATCTATCTAATGTATGTTACTGCATAGATATATATCTAGCTATATAAATAGATAGCTATATATCAATATAGATATTTCTACAAATATCTAGCTTTACGTATAAATTTAAACTTCTATAGTTATGGTTTTGTAGGGCTGAAAACATACATACAAAATTTGTATTATTATCAGCATTATTCTTATAATTGCCATTGATGTTATTCCAGGGACAGGTAATAAACCGCATGAGGCTTTGACCAATTTTTACCATTTTAGGTAAAAAGCTGCATTGACTGCACTTCTGCATTTTGTGGGATATGGTAGGACTGCAAGCAAATCCTGAGACAAGATATATCAAAAACACTCCATACAGCATGCAATTTCATTTTCCAAGATAGAAACATTGGTCACGCTGAACATTGTTGAACGTTTTCGCTGCAATGCATCCTGGGACGCTTGGATCCAGGTTCCATCATTCATGTTGCGCTATTTCAACCAACCTGTGTGGCTCATATTCACTTTGGGTTGACGATTGGCATGGTCATGGTGTAGGCCGAGCCTTTTTTGCCACTTCATCCGCCTCCGATCAAGCATAATGCCTTGCCCATAAGCATTCCCCTCCCTGGAATAACTTAACCTACCCATTCCCCTATCTGGAATAACTGTACCTACCACAAAAGAAGTGATAAGCAGCGATCAATTTGACTGTTGTAGGCTGCCGTATCCCGCTTAAGGGCGAATTTCAAACGTTGTCCATCACAGAGACAAATGATCTGGCTCCAGCAGCGTCTATAGGAGTATCTGTCTGCTCACTTCTAGCTCCAGTGGAGACTGATGGAAAAATGGCCGCTAACAACCTGTGATCCTTGTTCCGGGTGCGCGTGTCACCATCGAGCCTTAATGACATCATAAAGCTGCTTCAAGTGCAAGACTTGCAGGCTTATATACAGTCTATCTATCTATCTATCTATCTAATGTATGTTACTGCATAGATATATATCTAGCTATATAAATAGATAGCTATATATCAATATAGATATTTCTACAAATATCTAGCTTTACGTATAAATTTAAACTTCTATAGTTATGGTTTTGTAGGGCTGAAAACATACATACAAAATTTGTATTATTATCAGCATTATTCTTATAATTGCCATTGATGTTATTCCAGGGGCAGGTAATAAACCGCATGAGTCTTTGACCAATTTTTACCATTTTAGGTAAAAAGCTGCATTGACTGCACTTCTGCATTTTGTGGGATATGGTAGGACTGCAAGCAAATCCTGAGACAAGATATATCAAAAACACTCCATACAGCATGCAATTTCATTTTCCAAGATAGAAACATTGGTCACGCTGAACATTGTTGAACGTTTTCGCTGCAATGCATCCTGGGACGCTTGGATCCAGGTTCCATCATTCATGTTGCGCTATTTCAACCAACCTGTGTGGCTCATATTCACTTTGGGTTGACGATTGGCATGGTCATGGTGTAGGCCGAGCCTTTTTTGCCACTTCATCCGCCTCCGATCAAGCATAATGCCTTGCCCATAAGCATTCCCCTCCCTGGAATAACTTAACCTACCCATTCCCCTATCTGGAATAACTGTACCTACCACAAAAGAAGTGATAAGCAGCGATCAATTTGACTGTTGTAGGCTGCCGTATCCCGCTTAAGGGCGAATTTCAAACGTTGTCCATCACAGAGACAAATGATCTGGCTCCAGCAGCGTCTATAGGAGTATCTGTCTGCTCACTTCTAGCTCCAGTGGAGACTGATGGAAAAATGGCCGCTAACAACCTGTGATCCTTGTTCCGGGTGCGCGTGTCACCATCGAGCCTTAATGACATCATAAAGCTGCTTCAAGTGCAAGACTTGCAGGCTTATATACAGTCTATCTATCTATCTATCTATCTATCTAATGTATGTTACTGCATAGATATATATCTAGCTATATAAATAGATAGCTATATATCAATATAGATATTTCTACAAATATCTAGCTTTACGTATAAATTTAAACTTCTATAGTTATGGTTTTGTAGGGCTGAAAACATACATACAAAATTTGTATTATTATCAGCATTATTCTTATAATTGCCATTGATGTTATTCCAGGGGCAGGTAATAAACCGCATGAGGCTTTGACCAATTTTCACCATTTTAGGTAAAAAGCTGCATTGACTGCACTTCTGCATTTTGTGGGATATGGTAGGACTGCAAGCAAATCCTGAGACAAGATATATCAAAAACACTCCATACAGCATGCAATTTCATTTTCCAAGATAGAAACATTGGTCACGCTGAACATTGTTGAACGTTTTCGCTGCAATGCATCCTGAGACGCTTGGATCCAGGTTCTATCATTCATGCTGCGCCATTTCAACCAACCTGTGTGGCTCATATTCACTTTGGGTTGACGAGTTGCATGGTCATGGTGTAGGCCGAGCCTTTTTTGCCACTTCATCCGCCTCCGATCAAGCATAATGCCTTGCCCATAAGCATTCCCCACCCTGGAATATCTTAACCTACCCATTCCCCTATCTGGAATAACTGTACCTCCCTCAAAAGAAGTGATAAGCCGCAATATATTTGACTGTTGTAGGCTGCCGTCTCCCGCTTAAGGGCGAATTTCAAACGTTGTCCATCACAGAGACAAATGATCTGGCTCCAGCCGCGTCTATAGGAGTATCTGTCTGCTCACTTCTAGCTCCAGTGGAGACTGATGGAAAAATGGCCGCTAACAACCTGTGGTCCTTGTTCCGGGTGCGCGTGTCACCATCGAGCCTTAATGACATCATAAAGCTGCTTCAAGTGCAAGACTTGCAGGCTTATATACAGTCTATCTATCTATCTATCTATCTATCTAATGTATGTTACTGCATAGATATATATCTAGCTATATAAATAGATAGCTATATATCAATATAGATATTTCTACAAATATCTAGCTTTACGTATAAATTTAAACTTCTATAGTTATGGTTTTGTAGGGCTGAAAACATACATACAAAATTTGTATTATTATCAGCATTATTCTTATAATTGCCATTGATGTTATTCCAGGGACAGGTAATAAACCGCATGAGGCTTTGACCAATTTTTACCATTTTAGGTAAAAAGCTGCATTGACTGCACTTCTGCATTTTGTGGGATATGGTAGGACTGCAAGCAAATCCTGAGACAAGATATATCAAAAACACTCCATACAGCATGCAATTTCATTTTCCAAGATAGAAACATTGGTCACGCTGAACATTGTTGAACGTTTTCGCTGCAATGCATCCTGGGACGCTTGGATCCAGGTTCCATCATTCATGTTGCGCTATTTCAACCAACCTGTGTGGCTCATATTCACTTTGGGTTGACGATTGGCATGGTCATGGTGTAGGCCGAGCCTTTTTTGCCACTTCATCCGCCTCCGATCAAGCATAATGCCTTGCCCATAAGCATTCCCCTCCCTGGAATAACTTAACCTACCCATTCCCCTATCTGGAATAACTGTACCTACCACAAAAGAAGTGATAAGCAGCGATCAATTTGACTGTTGTAGGCTGCCGTATCCCGCTTAAGGGCGAATTTCAAACGTTGTCCATCACAGAGACAAATGATCTGGCTCCAGCAGCGTCTATAGGAGTATCTGTCTGCTCACTTCTAGCTCCAGTGGAGACTGATGGAAAAATGGCCGCTAACAACCTGTGATCCTTGTTCCGGGTGCGCGTGTCACCATCGAGCCTTAATGACATCATAAAGCTGCTTCAAGTGCAAGACTTGCAGGCTTATATACAGTCTATCTATCTATCTATCTATCTAATGTATGTTACTGCATAGATATATATCTAGCTATATAAATAGATAGCTATATATCAATATAGATATTTCTACAAATATCTAGCTTTACGTATAAATTTAAACTTCTATAGTTATGGTTTTGTAGGGCTGAAAACATACATACAAAATTTGTATTATTATCAGCATTATTCTTATAATTGCCATTGATGTTATTCCAGGGACAGGTAATAAACCGCATGAGGCTTTGACCAATTTTTACCATTTTAGGTAAAAAGCTGCATTGACTGCACTTCTGCATTTTGTGGGATATGGTAGGACTGCAAGCAAATCCTGAGACAAGATATATCAAAAACACTCCATACAGCATGCAATTTCATTTTCCAAGATAGAAACATTGGTCACGCTGAACATTGTTGAACGTTTTCGCTGCAATGCATCCTGGGACGCTTGGATCCAGGTTCCATCATTCATGTTGCGCTATTTCAACCAACCTGTGTGGCTCATATTCACTTTGGGTTGACGATTGGCATGGTCATGGTGTAGGCCGAGCCTTTTTTGCCACTTCATCCGCCTCCGATCAAGCATAATGCCTTGCCCATAAGCATTCCCCTCCCTGGAATAACTTAACCTACCCATTCCCCTATCTGGAATAACTGTACCTACCACAAAAGAAGTGATAAGCAGCGATCAATTTGACTGTTGTAGGCTGCCGTATCCCGCTTAAGGGCGAATTTCAAACGTTGTCCATCACAGAGACAAATGATCTGGCTCCAGCAGCGTCTATAGGAGTATCTGTCTGCTCACTTCTAGCTCCAGTGGAGACTGATGGAAAAATGGCCGCTAACAACCTGTGATCCTTGTTCCGGGTGCGCGTGTCACCATCGAGCCTTAATGACATCATAAAGCTGCTTCAAGTGCAAGACTTGCAGGCTTATATACAGTCTATCTATCTATCTATCTATCTAATGTATGTTACTGCATAGATATATATCTAGCTATATAAATAGATAGCTATATATCAATATAGATATTTCTACAAATATCTAGCTTTACGTATAAATTTAAACTTCTATAGTTATGGTTTTGTAGGGCTGAAAACATACATACAAAATTTGTATTATTATCAGCATTATTCTTATAATTGCCATTGATGTTATTCCAGGGACAGGTAATAAACCGCATGAGGCTTTGACCAATTTTTACCATTTTAGGTAAAAAGCTGCATTGACTGCACTTCTGCATTTTGTGGGATATGGTAGGACTGCAAGCAAATCCTGAGACAAGATATATCAAAAACACTCCATACAGCATGCAATTTCATTTTCCAAGATAGAAACATTGGTCACGCTGAACATTGTTGAACGTTTTCGCTGCAATGCATCCTGGGACGCTTGGATCCAGGTTCCATCATTCATGTTGCGCTATTTCAACCAACCTGTGTGGCTCATATTCACTTTGGGTTGACGATTGGCATGGTCATGGTGTAGGCCGAGCCTTTTTTGCCACTTCATCCGCCTCCGATCAAGCATAATGCCTTGCCCATAAGCATTCCCCTCCCTGGAATAACTTAACCTACCCATTCCCCTATCTGGAATAACTGTACCTACCACAAAAGAAGTGATAAGCAGCGATCAATTTGACTGTTGTAGGCTGCCGTATCCCGCTTAAGGGCGAATTTCAAACGTTGTCCATCACAGAGACAAATGATCTGGCTCCAGCAGCGTCTATAGGAGTATCTGTCTGCTCACTTCTAGCTCCAGTGGAGACTGATGGAAAAATGGCCGCTAACAACCTGTGATCCTTGTTCCGGGTGCGCGTGTCACCATCGAGCCTTAATGACATCATAAAGCTGCTTCAAGTGCAAGACTTGCAGGCTTATATACAGTCTATCTATCTATCTATCTATCTAATGTATGTTACTGCATAGATATATATCTAGCTATATAAATAGATAGCTATATATCAATATAGATATTTCTACAAATATCTAGCTTTACGTATAAATTTAAACTTCTATAGTTATGGTTTTGTAGGGCTGAAAACATACATACAAAATTTGTATTATTATCAGCATTATTCTTATAATTGCCATTGATGTTATTCCAGGGACAGGTAATAAACCGCATGAGGCTTTGACCAATTTTTACCATTTTAGGTAAAAAGCTGCATTGACTGCACTTCTGCATTTTGTGGGATATGGTAGGACTGCAAGCAAATCCTGAGACAAGATATATCAAAAACACTCCATACAGCATGCAATTTCATTTTCCAAGATAGAAACATTGGTCACGCTGAACATTGTTGAACGTTTTCGCTGCAATGCATCCTGGGACGCTTGGATCCAGGTTCCATCATTCATGTTGCGCTATTTCAACCAACCTGTGTGGCTCATATTCACTTTGGGTTGACGATTGGCATGGTCATGGTGTAGGCCGAGCCTTTTTTGCCACTTCATCCGCCTCCGATCAAGCATAATGCCTTGCCCATAAGCATTCCCCTCCCTGGAATAACTTAACCTACCCATTCCCCTATCTGGAATAACTGTACCTACCACAAAAGAAGTGATAAGCAGCGATCAATTTGACTGTTGTAGGCTGCCGTATCCCGCTTAAGGGCGAATTTCAAACGTTGTCCATCACAGAGACAAATGATCTGGCTCCAGCAGCGTCTATAGGAGTATCTGTCTGCTCACTTCTAGCTCCAGTGGAGACTGATGGAAAAATGGCCGCTAACAACCTGTGATCCTTGTTCCGGGTGCGCGTGTCACCATCGAGCCTTAATGACATCATAAAGCTGCTTCAAGTGCAAGACTTGCAGGCTTATATACAGTCTATCTATCTATCTATCTATCTATCTATCTATCTATCTATCTATCTATCTATCTAATGTATGTTACTGCATAGATATATATCTAGCTATATAAATAGATAGCTATATATCAATATAGATATTTCTACAAATATCTAGCTTTACGTATAAATTTAAACTTCTATAGTTATGGTTTTGTAGGGCTGAAAACATACATACAAAATTTGTATTATTATCAGCATTATTCTTATAATTGCCATTGATGTTATTCCAGGGGCAGGTAATAAACCGCATGAGGCTTTGACCAATTTTCACCATTTTAGGTAAAAAGCTGCATTGACTGCACTTCTGCATTTTGTGGGATATGGTAGGACTGCAAGCAAATCCTGAGACAAGATATATCAAAAACACTCCATACAGCATGCAATTTCATTTTCCAAGATAGAAACATTGGTCACGCTGAACATTGTTGAACGTTTTCGCTGCAATGCATCCTGAGACGCTTGGATCCAGGTTCTATCATTCATGCTGCGCCATTTCAACCAACCTGTGTGGCTCATATTCACTTTGGGTTGACGAGTTGCATGGTCATGGTGTAGGCCGAGCCTTTTTTGCCACTTCATCCGCCTCCGATCAAGCATAATGCCTTGCCCATAAGCATTCCCCACCCTGGAATATCTTAACCTACCCATTCCCCTATCTGGAATAACTGTACCTCCCTCAAAAGAAGTGATAAGCCGCAATATATTTGACTGTTGTAGGCTGCCGTCTCCCGCTTAAGGGCGAATTTCAAACGTTGTCCATCACAGAGACAAATGATCTGGCTCCAGCCGCGTCTATAGGAGTATCTGTCTGCTCACTTCTAGCTCCAGTGGAGACTGATGGAAAAATGGCCGCTAACAACCTGTGGTCCTTGTTCCGGGTGCGCGTGTCACCATCGAGCCTTAATGACATCATAAAGCTGCTTCAAGTGCAAGACTTGCAGGCTTATATACAGTCTATCTATCTATCTATCTATCTATCTATCTATCTAATGTATGTTACTGCATAGATATATATCTAGCTATATAAATAGATAGCTATATATCAATATAGATATTTCTACAAATATCTAGCTTTACGTATAAATTTAAACTTCTATAGTTATGGTTTTGTAGGGCTGAAAACATACATACAAAATTTGTATTATTATCAGCATTATTCTTATAATTGCCATTGATGTTATTCCAGGGACAGGTAATAAACCGCATGAGGCTTTGACCAATTTTTACCATTTTAGGTAAAAAGCTGCATTGACTGCACTTCTGCATTTTGTGGGATATGGTAGGACTGCAAGCAAATCCTGAGACAAGATATATCAAAAACACTCCATACAGCATGCAATTTCATTTTCCAAGATAGAAACATTGGTCACGCTGAACATTGTTGAACGTTTTCGCTGCAATGCATCCTGGGACGCTTGGATCCAGGTTCCATCATTCATGTTGCGCTATTTCAACCAACCTGTGTGGCTCATATTCACTTTGGGTTGACGATTGGCATGGTCATGGTGTAGGCCGAGCCTTTTTTGCCACTTCATCCGCCTCCGATCAAGCATAATGCCTTGCCCATAAGCATTCCCCTCCCTGGAATAACTTAACCTACCCATTCCCCTATCTGGAATAACTGTACCTACCACAAAAGAAGTGATAAGCAGCGATCAATTTGACTGTTGTAGGCTGCCGTATCCCGCTTAAGGGCGAATTTCAAACGTTGTCCATCACAGAGACAAATGATCTGGCTCCAGCAGCGTCTAAAGGAGTATCTGTCTGCTCACTTCTAGCTCCAGTGGAGACTGATGGAAAAATGGCCGCTAACAACCTGTGATCCTTGTTCCGGGTGCGCGTGTCACCATCGAGCCTTAATGACATCATAAAGCTGCTTCAAGTGCAAGACTTGCAGGCTTATATACAGTCTATCTATCTATCTATCTATCTATCTATCTATCTATCTATCTATCTATCTATCTATCTAATGTATGTTACTGCATAGATATATATCTAGCTATATAAATAGATAGCTATATATCAATATAGATATTTCTACAAATATCTAGCTTTACGTATAAATTTAAACTTCTATAGTTATGGTTTTGTAGGGCTGAAAACATACATACAAAATTTGTATTATTATCAGCATTATTCTTATAATTGCCATTGATGTTATTCCAGGGGCAGGTAATAAACCGCATGAGTCTTTGACCAATTTTTACCATTTTAGGTAAAAAGCTGCATTGACTGTACTTCTGCATTTTGTGGGATATGGTAGGACTGCAAGCAAATCCTGAGACAAGATATGTCAAAAACACTCCATACAGCATGCAATTTCATTTTCCAAGATAGAAACATTGGTCACGCTGAACATTGTTGAACGTTTTCGCTGCAATGCATCCTGGGACGCTTGGATCCAGGTTCTATCATTCATGCTGCGCCATTTCAACCAACCTGTGTGGCTCATATTCACTTTGGGTTGACGAGTTGCATGGTCATGGTGTAGGCCGAGCCTTTTTTGCCACTTCATCCGCCTCCGATCAAGCATAATGCCTTGCCCATAAGCATTCCCCTCCCTGGAATAACTTAACCTACCCATTCCCCTATCTGGAATAACTGTACCTACCACAAAAGAAGTGATAAGCAGCGATCAATTTGACTGTTGTAGGCTGCCGTCTCCCGCTTAAGGGCGAATTTCAAACGTTGTCCATCACAGAGACAAATGATCTGGCTCCAGCAGCGTCTATAGGAGTATCTGTCTGCTCACTTCTAGCTCCAGTGGAGACTGATGGAAAAATGGCCGCTAACAACCTGTGATCCTTGTTCCGGGTGCGCGTGTCACCATCGAGCCTTAATGACATCATAAAGCTGCTTCAAGTGCAAGACTTGCAGGCTTATATACAGTCTATCTATCTATCTATCTATCTATCTATCTATCTATCTAATGTATGTTACTGCATAGATATATATCTAGCTATATAAATAGATAGCTATATATCAATATAGATATTTCTACAAATATCTAGCTTTACGTATAAATTTAAACTTCTATAGTTATGGTTTTGTAGGGCTGAAAACATACATACAAAATTTGTATTATTATCAGCATTATTCTTATAATTGCCATTGATGTTATTCCAGGGACAGGTAATAAACCGCATGAGGCTTTGACCAATTTTTACCATTTTAGGTAAAAAGCTGCATTGACTGCACTTCTGCATTTTGTGGGATATGGTAGGACTGCAAGCAAATCCTGAGACAAGATATATCAAAAACACTCCATACAGCATGCAATTTCATTTTCCAAGATAGAAACATTGGTCACGCTGAACATTGTTGAACGTTTTCGCTGCAATGCATCCTGGGACGCTTGGATCCAGGTTCCATCATTCATGTTGCGCTATTTCAACCAACCTGTGTGGCTCATATTCACTTTGGGTTGACGATTGGCATGGTCATGGTGTAGGCCGAGCCTTTTTTGCCACTTCATCCGCCTCCGATCAAGCATAATGCCTTGCCCATAAGCATTCCCCTCCCTGGAATAACTTAACCTACCCATTCCCCTATCTGGAATAACTGTACCTACCACAAAAGAAGTGATAAGCAGCGATCAATTTGACTGTTGTAGGCTGCCGTATCCCGCTTAAGGGCGAATTTCAAACGTTGTCCATCACAGAGACAAATGATCTGGCTCCAGCAGCGTCTATAGGAGTATCTGTCTGCTCACTTCTAGCTCCAGTGGAGACTGATGGAAAAATGGCCGCTAACAACCTGTGATCCTTGTTCCGGGTGCGCGTGTCACCATCGAGCCTTAATGACATCATAAAGCTGCTTCAAGTGCAAGACTTGCAGGCTTATATACAGTCTATCTATCTATCTATCTATCTAATGTATGTTACTGCATAGATATATATCTAGCTATATAAATAGATAGCTATATATCAATATAGATATTTCTACAAATATCTAGCTTTACGTATAAATTTAAACTTCTATAGTTATGGTTTTGTAGGGCTGAAAACATACATACAAAATTTGTATTATTATCAGCATTATTCTTATAATTGCCATTGATGTTATTCCAGGGACAGGTAATAAACCGCATGAGGCTTTGACCAATTTTTACCATTTTAGGTAAAAAGCTGCATTGACTGCACTTCTGCATTTTGTGGGATATGGTAGGACTGCAAGCAAATCCTGAGACAAGATATATCAAAAACACTCCATACAGCATGCAATTTCATTTTCCAAGATAGAAACATTGGTCACGCTGAACATTGTTGAACGTTCGCTGCAATGCATCCTGGGACGCTTGGATCCAGGTTCCATCATTCATGTTGCGCTATTTCAACCAACCTGTGTGGCTCATATTCACTTTGGGTTGACGATTGGCATGGTCATGGTGTAGGCCGAGCCTTTTTTGCCACTTCATCCGCCTCCGATCAAGCATAATGCCTTGCCCATAAGCATTCCCCTCCCTGGAATAACTTAACCTACCCATTCCCCTATCTGGAATAACTGTACCTACCACAAAAGAAGTGATAAGCAGCGATCAATTTGACTGTTGTAGGCTGCCGTATCCCGCTTAAGGGCGAATTTCAAACGTTGTCCATCACAGAGACAAATGATCTGGCTCCAGCAGCGTCTATAGGAGTATCTGTCTGCTCACTTCTAGCTCCAGTGGAGACTGATGGAAAAATGGCCGCTAACAACCTGTGATCCTTGTTCCGGGTGCGCGTGTCACCATCGAGCCTTAATGACATCATAAAGCTGCTTCAAGTGCAAGACTTGCAGGCTTATATACAGTCTATCTATCTATCTATCTATCTATCTATCTAATGTATGTTACTGCATAGATATATATCTAGCTATATAAATAGATAGCTATATATCAATATAGATATTTCTACAAATATCTAGCTTTACGTATAAATTTAAACTTCTATAGTTATGGTTTTGTAGGGCTGAAAACATACATACAAAATTTGTATTATTATCAGCATTATTCTTATAATTGCCATTGATGTTATTCCAGGGGCAGGTAATAAACCGCATGAGGCTTTGACCAATTTTTACCATTTTAGGTAAAAAGCTGCATTGACTGCACTTCTGCATTTTGTGGGATATGGTAGGACTGCAAGCAAATCCTGAGACAAGATATATCAAAAACACTCCATACAGCATGCAATTTCATTTTCCAAGATAGAAACATTGGTCACGCTGAACATTGTTGAACGTTTTCGCTGCAATGCATCCTGGGACGCTTGGATCCAGGTTCCATCATTCATGTTGCGCTATTTCAACCAACCTGTGTGGCTCATATTCACTTTGGGTTGACGATTGGCATGGTCATGGTGTAGGCCGAGCCTTTTTTGCCACTTCATCCGCCTCCGATCAAGCATAATGCCTTGCCCATAAGCATTCCCCTCCCTGGAATAACTTAACCTACCCATTCCCCTATCTGGAATAACTGTACCTACCACAAAAGAAGTGATAAGCAGCGATCAATTTGACTGTTGTAGGCTGCCGTATCCCGCTTAAGGGCGAATTTCAAACGTTGTCCATCACAGAGACAAATGATCTGGCTCCAGCAGCGTCTATAGGAGTATCTGTCTGCTCACTTCTAGCTCCAGTGGAGACTGATGGAAAAATGGCCGCTAACAACCTGTGATCCTTGTTCCGGGTGCGCGTGTCACCATCGAGCCTTAATGACATCATAAAGCTGCTTCAAGTGCAAGACTTGCAGGCTTATATACAGTCTATCTATCTATCTATCTATCTATCTATCTATCTATCTATCTATCTATCTATCTATCTATGTATGTTACTGCATAGATATATATCTAGCTATATAAATAGATAGCTATATATCAATATAGATATTTCTACAAATATCTAGCTTTACGTATAAATTTAAACTTCTATAGTTATGGTTTTGTAGGGCTGAAAACATACATACAAAATTTGTATTATTATCAGCATTATTCTTATAATTGCCATTGATGTTATTCCAGGGGCAGGTAATAAACCGCATGAGGCTTTGACCAATTTTTACCATTTTAGGTAAAAAGCTGCATTGACTGCACTTCTGCATTTTGTGGGATATGGTAGGACTGCAAGCAAATCCTGAGACAAGATATATCAAAAACACTCCATACAGCATGCAATTTCATTTTCCAAGATAGAAACATTGGTCACGCTGAACATTGTTGAACGTTTTCGCTGCAATGCATCCTGAGACGCTTGGATCCAGGTTCTATCATTCATGCTGCGCCATTTCAACCAACCTGTGTGGCTCATATTCACTTTGGGTTGACGAGTTGGCATGGTCATGGTGTAGGCCGAGCCTTTTTTGCCACTTCATCCGCCTCCGATCAAGCATAATGCCTTGCCCATAAGCATTCCCCACCCTGGAATATCTTAACCTACCCATTCCCCTATCTGGAATAACTGTACCTCCCTCAAAAGAAGTGATAAGCCGCAATATATTTGACTGTTGTAGGCTGCCGTCTCCCGCTTAAGGGCGAATTTCAAACGTTGTCCATCACAGAGACAAATGATCTGGCTCCAGCCGCGTCTATAGGAGTATCTGTCTGCTCACTTCTAGCTCCAGTGGAGACTGATGGAAAAATGGCCGCTAACAACCTGTGGTCCTTGTTCCGGGTGCGCGTGTCACCATCGAGCCTTAATGACATCATAAAGCTGCTTCAAGTGCAAGACTTGCAGGCTTATATACAGTCTATCTATCTATCTATCTATCTATCTATCTATCTAATGTATGTTACTGCATAGATATATATCTAGCTATATAAATAGATAGCTATATATCAATATAGATATTTCTACAAATATCTAGCTTTACGTATAAATTTAAACTTCTATAGTTATGGTTTTGTAGGGCTGAAAACATACATACAAAATTTGTATTATTATCAGCATTATTCTTATAATTGCCATTGATGTTATTCCAGGGACAGGTAATAAACCGCATGAGGCTTTGACCAATTTTTACCATTTTAGGTAAAAAGCTGCATTGACTGCACTTCTGCATTTTGTGGGATATGGTAGGACTGCAAGCAAATCCTGAGACAAGATATATCAAAAACACTCCATACAGCATGCAATTTCATTTTCCAAGATAGAAACATTGGTCACGCTGAACATTGTTGAACGTTTTCGCTGCAATGCATCCTGGGACGCTTGGATCCAGGTTCCATCATTCATGTTGCGCTATTTCAACCAACCTGTGTGGCTCATATTCACTTTGGGTTGACGATTGGCATGGTCATGGTGTAGGCCGAGCCTTTTTTGCCACTTCATCCGCCTCCGATCAAGCATAATGCCTTGCCCATAAGCATTCCCCTCCCTGGAATAACTTAACCTACCCATTCCCCTATCTGGAATAACTGTACCTACCACAAAAGAAGTGATAAGCAGCGATCAATTTGACTGTTGTAGGCTGCCGTATCCCGCTTAAGGGCGAATTTCAAACGTTGTCCATCACAGAGACAAATGATCTGGCTCCAGCAGCGTCTATAGGAGTATCTGTCTGCTCACTTCTAGCTCCAGTGGAGACTGATGGAAAAATGGCCGCTAACAACCTGTGGTCCTTGTTCCGGGTGCGCGTGTCACCATCGAGCCTTAATGACATCATAAAGCTGCTTCAAGTGCAAGACTTGCAGGCTTATATACAGTCTATCTATCTA
>NW_027101913.1:0-7500 GCF_035609145.1 Eleutherodactylus coqui | reverse complement strand
AAGCACCCCCGCCAGATGTATGCAGAGTTGGGCTGGGGGGTGACGGAGAGCGGGCTGTTTGGCAGCTGTGTGGTGGCTGCTGGCAGCCGTGTGCTGGCTGCAGGGGTGGGCCCCGGGCGGCTGCGGAGGGCCCCCAAAGCGCACCTACCAGTAGGGGCTGAAGACCCAGGCTGAGCCTCCGATGTGCCCGGGCAGGACACCCAGGGGGCGGGGAGCAGCCCCTGCTGAAGTCCATGGCATGTGCCAGAGGCGACTCTTGGAGAAAAAAACGACAAAGTCCAAACGCTCCAGGCGTGCCGGCCAGGGGTGCGGACCCGGCCGGGCCGGCGAGAGCTGCGGCGGCCGGGGCAGAGCCGCGTGTCGATGCAGGTGGTGAGAACCGGTATGAGGGTAATCCTGGTCGCTCCGGGCCGAGCCAGGGTTCCAGGAGGGCGGAAGGAGCGGGCCCGTTTCCCCTGATAGCGCCGACGACGGTAAAATAAGGCCTCGCAAAACGTCAGCACGAACACCTTGTCGGGGTATAAGGGAACGAGCGGTGTGCGGTCTTTGACAAAGTGACAGTGTTTCTCAAAAAAGCACCCCCGGCAGATGTGTGCAGACGGGGCTGGCTGGTGTGGGAGAGCGGCGGGCTGTTGGCAGCAGTGTGCTGGCTGCAGGGGTGGCCCGGGGCGGCTGCGGAGGGCCCCCAAAGCGCACCTACCAGCAGTAGCTCAAGACCCTGGCTGAGCCTCCGATGTCCCCGGGCAGGACCCCAGCAGGCCGGGCACGGACCGCAGCTTGCCCCCTTTGCCGTCCGATGAAGCTTGCACGGTCAGAAAAAGTTTCAAAGTCCCAACGGGGGAGAGAGTGTTGAGGGCGAGGGGGCGCTGGCTGCTCCAGGGGCCGGGAGGGAGGCCCTGGAGGTCGGCCTGGGGGTGAGTGGAGCGGCCCCCGTGTGTCCCTGAGCGTCCCCCGGTCTTTGGTCGAGAGGGGGTCTCAGCCGCTAATGTGCCCGCCCGGGTACCTAGGGAGGCCGGCCTGGGGCGAGTGGAGCAGCCCCCGTGTGTCCCTGAGCGTCCCCTGGCGTTTGCTGAAGAGGGGGTCTCAGCCGCTAATGTGCCCGCCCGGGTACCTAGGGAGGCCGGCCTGGGGCGAGTGGAGCAGCCCCCGTGTGTCCCTGAGCGTCCCCTGGCGTTTGCTGAAGAGGGGGTCTCAGCCGCCAATAGGGCCGCCCGGGTACCAGTGGGGGCCGGCCTGGGGCGAGTGGAGCAGCCCCCGTGTGTCCCTGAGCGTCCCCCGGTCTTTGGTGGAGAGGGGGTCTCAGCCGCTAATGTGCCCGCCTCAGGGAGGCCGGCCTGGGGCGAGTGGAGCAGCCCCCGTGTGTCCCTGAGCGCCCCCCGGTCTTTGGTGGAGAGGGGGTCTCAGCCGCTAATGTGCCCGCCTCAGGGAGGCCGGCCTGGGGCGAGTGGAGCAGCCCCCGTGTGTCCCCGAGCGTCCCCCGGTCTCTGGTGGAGAGGGGGTCTCAGCCGCTAATGTGCCCGCCTCAGGGAGGCCGGCCTGGGGCGAGTGGAGCAGCCCCCGTGTGTCCCTGAGTGTCCCCTGACGTTTGCTGAAGAGGGGGTCTCAGCCGCCAATATGGCCGCCCGGGTACCAGTGGGGGCCGGCCTGGGGCGAGTGGAGCAGCCCCCGTGTGTCCCTGAGCGCCCCCCGGTCTCTGGTGGAGAGGGGGTCTCGGCCGCTAATGTGCCCGCCTGGGGCGAGTAGAGCAGCCCCCGTGTGTCCCTGAGCGCCCCCCGGTCTTTGGTGGAGAGGGGGTCTCAGCCGCTAATGTGCCCGCCTCAGGGAGGCCGGCCTGGGGCGAGTGGAGCAGCCCCCGTGCGCCCCTGAGCGCCCCCTGGCGTTTGCTGAATAGGGGGTCCCAGCCGCCAATATGGCCGCCCGGGTGCCCGGGGGAGCCGCCTGGGGTGGCCCTGTGCAGCCCCCGTGCGCCCCTGAGTGTTTTTCAGTATCTGGCCGAGACACCCCCTGACCCTCCGACGGTGTCCGTTTGGAGTGCCTGGTGCCTGGGCACCCCCTGAGTGTTTTACAGTATCTGGCCGAGACACCCCCTGACCCTCCGCCGGCGTCCGTTTGGAGAGCCTGGTGCCTGGGCACAGACCGCGGCAGCTCCCGCTGGCCGCATTGACAGAGTGCTGAAAAAATGACAAAGTCCGAAAATGCCTGAGAACCGGGAAGGGGACAAACCGGCGGCTCCAGGCCGAGCCGGAGTTCCAGGAGGTCGGCATGATTCTGCCGGTTTCCCCATAGGAGGTGCCAAGTTGCCAAAATGGGGGAACTCAAAAAAGCACCCCCGCCAGATGTATGTAGGGGGGCTGGATGGTCGATAGGGAGTGGGTGCCTGGCAGCAGGGGCCACCCCGCGCAGGTGCCCCGGGGGGCCCGCGGGGGGCCCCCGAAGACACCCCCCCCAGCACTCGCTGAAAACCCCGTCCGAGCCGCCTGCGCTGCGGGGAGGGTGTCCCGGGAGGCCGGGCACGGCCCGCAGGTCTCTCCCTCTGTCCCCCGGAGAGGTTTGCACGGCGAGCCAAGTTTCAAAGTCCCAACGGGGGCGAGACACGGTGCGGCGAGGGGTGGCGGGCTGCTCCGCGGACCCGGGGGAAGCCCGGGGAGGGCGGCCTGAGGGCGCGGAGGGCCCCCTGAGAGTGCCTACGGGTAGTCGGTGAGAAACCCTGCCTGTACCTCCCACGGGGCCCGGGCAGGGACCCCGGGAGGCCGGGCAGAGCCCGCAGGTCGCCCCCTTCCCGTCCGATGAAGCTCGCACGGTCAGAAAAGTTTCAAAGTCCCAACGGGGAGAGAGGGTTGACGGCGAGGGGGTGCTGGCTGCCCCAGGGGCCGGGGGCAGCCCCTGGAGGTCGGCCTGGGGGTGTGGAGGGGCCCCCTGAGAGCACCCAACAGCAGTTGCTCAAGACCCCGCCTGAGCCTCCGGTGTGCCCGGGCATGAACCCCAGGAGGCGGGGAACAGCCGTGGCAGCCCCTGCTGAAGTCCTTGGCAGTTGGCAGAGGCGAGTGTTGGTGAGGAAAATGACAAAGTCCAAACGCTCCATGCGTGCCGTCCAGGGCGGCGGACCCGGCTGGCCGGGCCGGCGGGAGCTGCGGCGGCCGGGGGAGAGCCGAGGGTCAATGCAGGTCCTGAGAACCGGGAAGGGGACAAACCGGTGGCTCCAGGCCGGGTTGGAGTTCCAGGAGGTCGGCCTGACTCTGGAGGTTTCCCCCCTGGCATTTTCCCATTGGCCAAAATGGGGGAAGCCAAAAAAGCACCTCCAGCAGATGTATGCAGAGGGGCTGGCGGGTGATGGAGAGCGGGCTGTTGGCAGCAGTGTGCTGGCTGCAGAGGTGTGCATGGGCGGCTGCGGAGGGCCCCCTGAGTGCACCTGCCAGCAGTGGCTCAACACCCTGGCTGAGCCTCCGATGTCCCCGGGCAGGACCCCAGGAGGCCGGGCAGAGCCCGCCGCTTGCCCCCTTGCCGTTTGACGAAGCTCGCACGGTCAGAAAAAGTTTCAAAGTCCCAACGGGGGGAGAGTGTTGACGGCGAGGGGGGTGCAGGCTGCTCCAGGGTCCGGGGGCAGCCCCTGGAGGTCGGCCTGGGGGTGTGGAGGGGCCCCCCTGAGAGCACCCAACAGTAGTTGCTCAAGACCCTGCCTGAGCCTCCGATGTGCCCGGGCATGAACCCCAGGAGGCGGGGAACAGCCGTGGCAGCCCCTGCTGAAGTCCTTGGCAGTTGGCAGAGGCGAGTCTTGGAGAAAAAACGACAAAGTCCAAACGCTCCAGGCGCCGGCCAGGGGGGGCAGACCCGGCTGGCCGGGCCGGCGGGAGCTGCGGATGCAGGGGCTGAGCCGAGTGTCGATGCATGTCGTGAGAACCGGTATGAGGGTAATCCTGGTCGCTCCGGGCCGAGCCACGGTTCCACGAAGGCGGAAGGAGCGGGCCTGTTTCCCCTGATAGCGCCGACGGCGGTAAAATAAGGCCTCGCAAAACGTCAGCGCGAACACCTTGTCGGGGTATAAGGGAACGAGCGGTGTGCGGTCTTTGACAAAGTGACAGTATTTCTCCAAAAAAAAGCACCCCCGGCAGATGCGTGCAGACGGGGCTGGCTGGTGACGGAGAGCGGGCTGTTGGCAGCAGTGCGCTGGCTGCAGGGGTGGCCCGGGGCGGCTGCGGAGGGCCCCCAAAGCGCACCTACCAGTGGTGGCTCAAGACCCAGCCTGAGCCTCCGATGTCCCCGGGCAGGACGCCCAGGAGGCCGGGCACAGACCGCCGCTTGCCCCCTTGCCGTTTGACGAAGCTTGCACGGTCGGAAAAAGTTTCAAAGTCCCAACGGGGAGAGAGGGTTGACGGCGAGGGGGTGCTGGCTGCCAGTGGGGCCGGGCTGGAGGCCCTGGAGGTGGGCCTGCGGGTGCGGAGGGGCCCCCTGAGAGCACCCAACAGAAGTTGCTCAAGACCCTGCCTGAGCCTCCGGTGTTGCAGGGAAGGACACCCAGGGGGCGGGGAACAGCCGTGGCAGCCCCCCTTGCAGTTGAACAAAGTTTGAGGAGACGAGTCATGAAAATGACAAAGTCCAAACGCTCCAGGCGTGCAGGCCAGGGGGGCGGACCCGGCTGGCCGGGCTGGCGGGGGCTGCGGCTGCCGGGGCTGAGCCGAGTGTCAATGCATGTCCTGAGAACCGGGAAGGGGACAAACCGGTGGCTCCAGGCCGGGTTGGAGTTCCAGGAGGTCGGCAGGACTCTGGAGGTTTTCCCCTTGGCATTGTCCCATTGGCCACAATGGGGGAAGTCAAAAAAGCACCCCCAGCAGATGTATGCAGAGGGGCTGGGGGGTGATGGAGAGCGGGCTGTTGGCAGCCGTGTGCTGGCTGCAGGGGTGGGCCTGGGCGGCTGCGGAGGGCCCCCTGAGTGCACCTGCCAGCAGTGGCTCAAAGCCCTGGCTGAGCCTCCGATGTCCCCGGGCAGGACCCCTGGAGGCCGGGCACAGACCGCAGCCTGCCCCCTTGCCGTTTGATGAAGCTTGCACCGTCAGAAAAGTTTCAAAGTCCCAACGGGGAGAGAGTGTTGAGGGCGAGGGGGTGCTGGCTGCTCCAGGGGCCGGGGGCAACCCCTGGAGGCTGGGCACGGACCGCGGCACACCCCCTTGCAGTTGAACAAAGTTCGAGGAGACAAGTCATGAAAATGACAAAGTCCAAACGCTCCAGGCGCCGGACAGGGGGGCGTACCCGGCTGGCTGGGCCGGCGGGAGCTGCGGCGGCTGGGGAAGAGCCGAGTGTCAATGCATGTCCTGAGAACCGGGAAGGGGACAAACCGGTGGCTCCAGGCCGGGCTGGAGTTCCAGGAGGTCGGCAGGACTCTGGAGGTTTTCCCCCTGGCTTTTCCCCATAGGCCAAAACGGGGGGAGGGAAAAAAGCACCCCCAGCAGATGTATGCAGAGGGGCTGGCGGGTGATGGAGAGCGGGCTTTTGGCAGCTGTGTGGTGGCTGCAGGGGTGGGCCTGGGCGGCTGCGGAGGGCCCCCAAAGTGCACCTACCAGTAGGGGCCCAAGACCCAGGCTGAGCCTCCGATGTGCCCGGGCAGGACACCCAGGAGGCGGGGAGCAGCCCCCGCTGAAGTCCATAGCATGTGCCAGAGGCGAGCCTTGGAGAAAAAACGACAAAGTCCAAACTGCTCCAGGCGCCGGGCAGGGGGGCGGACCCGGCTGGCCGGGCCGGCGGGGGCCGCGGCTGCCGGGGCTGAGCCGAGTGTCAATGCATGTCCTGAGAACCGGGAAGGGGACAAACCGGTGGCTCCAGGCCGGGTTGGAGTTCCAGGAGGTCGGCCTGACTCTGGAGGTTTTCCCCCTGGCTTTTCCCCATAGGCCAAAAGGGGGGAAGTCAAAAAAGCACCCCCAGCAGATGTATGCAATGGGCTGGGGGGTGATGGAGAGCGGGCTGTTGGCAGCTGTGTGGTGGCTGCTGGCAGCAGTGTGCTGGCTGCAGGGGTGGGCCTGGGCGGCTGCGGAGGGCCCCCTGAGTGCACCTGCCAGCAGTGGCTCAAAACCCTGGCTGAGCCTCCGATGTCCCCCGGCAGGACCCCAGGAGGCTGGGCACAGAACGCCGGTTGTCCCCTTGCCGTTGGATGAAGCTTGCACGGTCAGAAAAGTTTCAAAGTCCCAACGGGGAGAGAGTGTTGACGGCGATGGGGGTGCTGGCTGCTCCGGGGGCGACCCCTGGAGGCTGGGCACGGACTGCGGCAGCCCCCCCTTGCAGTCGAACAAAGTTTGAGGAGACAAGTCATGAAAATGACAAAGTCCAAACGCTCCAGGCGCCGGGCAGGGTGGTGGACCCGGCTGGCCCGGCCGACGGGGGCTGCGGCTGCCGGGGCTGAGCCGAGTGTCGATGCATGTCCTGAGAACCGGGAAGGGGACAAACCGGTGGCTCCAGTCCGGGTTGGAGTTCCAGGAGGTCGGCCTGACTCTGGAGGTTTTCCCCCTGGCTTTTCCCCATAGGCCAAAACGGGGGGAGGCAAAAAATCACCCCCGGCAGATGTATGCAGAAGGGGCTGGCTGGTGACGGGGAGCGGGCTGTTGGCAGGAGTGTGCTGGCTGCAGGGGTGGCCTGGGCGGCTGCAGAGGGCCCCCTGAGTGCACCTACCAGCAGTTGCTCTTGACCCTGCCTGAGCCTCCTGTGTTGCAGGTCAGGACACTCATTGGCGGGGAACAGCAGGTGGCAGCCCCTGCTGAAGTCGTTGGCAGGCATGAGTCTTTGAAAAAAAAATGACAAAGTCCAAACGCTCCAGGCGCCGGTCAGGGGGGCGGACCCGGCTGTCCGGGCCGACGGGAGCTGCGGCGGCTGGGGAAGAGCCGAGTGTCGATGCATGTCCTGAGAACCGGGAAGGGGGCAAACCAGTAGTTCCGGGCCGGGCCGGAGTTCCAGGAGGTCGGCCTGACTCTGGAGGTTTTCCCCCTGGCTTTTCCTCATAAGCCAAAATGGGGGAAGTCAAAAAAGCACCCCCAGCAGATGTATGCAGAGGGGCTGGCTGGTGACGGGGAGCGGGCTGTTGGCAGCAGTGTGCAGGCTGCAGAGGTGTGCATGGGCGTCTGCGGAGGGCCCCCTGAGTGCACCTGCCAGTAGTGACTCAACACCCAGCCTGAGCCTCCGATGTGCCCCGGCAGGACCCCAGGAGGCCGGGCACAGAACGCCGGCTGCCCCCTTGCCGTTTGACGAAGCTTGCACGGTCAGAAAAGTTTCAAAGTCCCAACGGGGAGAGAGCGTTGACGGCGAGGGGGCGCTGGCTGCTCCAGGGGCCGGGAGGGAGGCCCTGGAGGTGGGCCTGGGGGTGCGGAAGGGCCCCCTAGGAGCACCCAACAGTAGTCGGTCAAGACCCCGCCCGAGCCTCTGGTGTTGCAGGGCAGGACACCCTGGAGGCTGGGCACGGACCGCCGGTCGCCCCCCATTGTAGTCCAACAAAGTTTGAAGAGACGAATCACGAAAATCACA